>NC_041384.1:328482098-328493971 GCF_002162155.2 Triticum dicoccoides | reverse complement strand
CACTATAATGGCGAGTGTCTCAAAACTCTTCCTAGGTCAAACTGACAGGATGGGCACGAAATTTTTTTTTTCGACCAAATTTTTTTTTTTCGACTGCCCGGATCCAAAAACTGGAAACAGGTCAAAAAAAAACTTCCTATAATGGCACCTGTCTCAAAACACTCAGAAACACCTAAAAATAGGATAGCCAATTTTTTTTTCGAAAAATGCGTTTTCGAAAAATTTTGGGCCTAAACGGAGCGTGGCTACCCGACTCTTTTTTTTCCGAAACCTACTCCGGCAAGGAAACACGAATCGGAATCTAGATGGATCTCGAAAACAAACCTAATATGCAAGGAACTCGGATTGGTGGTGGATATATGGTGGTGGTATATGGCAGCGGTGGTAGTATATGGATATGGATCGGTGGTGGTATATGGGCACGGATTGGTGGTGGTATATGGATACGGATTCGGGAGCGGTGGCGGATAAGCGGTGGTGGTAGCTGGCAGGGGCGATGATGATGGTGCGGCGGCGGCGTGACAACTTATGACCAGAACTCGAAACTCTAAAAGACTAGACTCTAAGACCAGCAACTAGACACGACGATGCAACCGCAAATTCAACAAAGCAAAACCCTAAAAAGATTATGCAAAGGCTCAGATTGGTTCGGATATGATGAACTAACCCTAATTTTTTTTGTGGCTTTTTCGTGGACTGTAGGTATGAAGAACAGACTCGATCTAAACTACGAAAAACTGTAAAATCTCACCGAGCAACCTGGAAATCTGATACCACTTGATAGAGGCAAAGGTGTCCCGTCTTTCGATGAGATGGTGGATTTCGCTTTGGTGGAAGTCGACTTTGACGATCCGACTACGAACGTGCGAGGACGTCGCGCCTTAGCAATCGCTAAACCAACTCCGAGAGGTTATTGACCACGCCGGGGCACAATCAACCTGACCACGAGGGTCTGTTTCCTGCGAGCAAACGAAGAACAAGCAAGAAACTAAGATTGCAATCTGGATATTGCGAATATAAGATGAAAGCTTTATTGATCAAGGTGGGGTTCTGTGACGCCTTTGTCTGGTCGTTGAACACAAACGAAGTATGCGAAGTTGCAGCTATGGCGAACTTTTAATCTAAACAAATCCCAAAGTCTAAACGATGCCCTAAGGGCTGTATATATGGAGGAAGAGGGGGGGGGGGGATTTCGTGGCCCTTGGTGGAGTGGTCCGAAATCAACCCTATCTCTTGTTTCCCCACACATACGGACTCTAAAAATAGCCTATACTTATGTATTTCGAAATTACATGGGCCTGGCCCAATAATAAGGTGACGCAGCACCTAAAATAGCCTCGGGACGAAATTTATGAAGTGGCATCTTGTATATTTCGTCCAAGGCTTCATGCACCCATTATGGTGGCTTCAAAGTCCTGAAATCATCACTTGTAACTCCGTTCTTGTTCCCCTTGCGCATGCCATCATCTCCATGCTTGTTCTTGCTCCAATGTTCATCCTTCTCCAAGCTAGGCCCTTCATTTGTAAGCAAAACAAATGTATCCAATTTAGGCAGCATCATATTCTCATGAACATTAGAATCATTACCAAGAAACGAAAGTACCTGGTAATTTAGTTGGCGTGCACGAGCTCTAGTAATTGGTCCAGTATGTATAGCAGCAGGGGCTGTGGGTGTAACAATTGTATTGATGTCCTCATCAATGACCATGAAAGGTATCATTCATGTAAACAGAATAACCATTATTCTCTAACTTAAATGAATGACCGTATTGCAATGAACATGATCTAATCATATTCATGCTCAACGTAGACACCTGATAACATTTATCTAGGTTCAATACTAATCCCGAAGGCAGATGGAGCGTGCGATGGTGATCTCATCAACTTTGGAAATACTTCCAACACACATCGTCACCTCGCCCTTAGCTAGTCTCTGTTTAGTCCGTAGCTTTTGCTTCAAGTCACCAATAATAGCAACTGAACCGGTATCCAATACCCAGGTGCTACCAGGAGTACTAGTGAGGTACACATTAATAACACGTATATACTTTGAAGTTGCCAGCCTTCTTATCTACCATGCATTTGGGGTAATTCCGCTACCAGTGACCGTTCCCCTTACAATAGAAGCACTTAGTCTCGGGTTTGGGTTCATCCTTGGGTTCCTTCACTGGAGCGGCAACTGGTTTGCCATCCATGAAGTTTCCCTTCTAGCCCTTGCCCTTCTTGAAACCAGTGGTCTTGTTAAACCATCAACACTTGATGCTCCTTCTTGATTTCTACCTTTTGCGGTCTTAAGCACCGCGAACAGTTGATGAGGACATCAATACCATTGTTACACCCACAGCCCCTACTGCTACATATACGGGACCAATTACTAGAGCTCGCGCACGCCTATTAAATTATCAGGTACTTTCGTTTCTTGGCAATGATTCTAAAGTTCATGAGAATATGATACTGCCTAAATTGGATACATTTGTTTTGCTTACAATTGAAGGGCCTAGCTTGGAGAAGGATGAACATTGGAGCAAGAACAAGCATGGAGATGATGCCATGCGCAAGGGGAACAAGAACGGAGTTACAAGTGATGATTTCAGGACTTTGAAGCCACCATAATGGGTGCATGAAGCGTTGGAAGAAATATACAAGATGCCACTTCATAAATTTCGTCCCGAGGCTATTATAGGTGCTGCGTCACCTTTTTATTGGGCCAGGCCCATGTAATTTCGAAATACATAAGTATAGGCTATTTTTAGAGTCCGTATGTGTGGGGAAACAAGAGATAGGGTTGATTTCGGACCCCTCCACCAAGGGCCACGAAATTCCCCCTCTCTTCCTCCATATATACAGCCCTTAGGGCACCGTTTAGACTTTGGGTTTTGTTTAGATTAAAAGTTCGCCATAGCTGCAACTTCGCGTACTTCGTTTGTGTTCAACGACCAGACTAAGGCGTCACAGAACCCCACCTTGATCAATAAAGCTTTCATCTTATATTCGCAATATCCAGATTGCAATCTCAGTTTCTTGCTTGTTCTTCGTTAAATCGCAGGAAACAGACCCTCGTGGTCAGGTTGATCGTGCTCCGGCGTGGTCAATAACCTCTCGGAGTTGGTTTAGCGATTGCTAAGGCGCGACGTCCTCGCACGTTCGTAGTCGGATCGTCAAAGTCGACTTCCACCAAAGCGAAATCCATCATCTCATCGAAAGACGGGACACCTCCGCCTCTATCAAGTGGTATCAGATTTCTAGGTTGCTCGGTGAGATTTTACAGTTTTTCGTAGTTTAGATCGAGTCTGTTCTTCATACCTACAGTCCACGAAAAAGCCAGTAAAAAAATTAGGGTTAGTTCATCATATCCGAACCAATCTGAGCCTTTGCATAATCTTTTTAGGGTTTTGCTTTGTTGAATTTGCGGTTGCATCGTCGTGTCTAGTTGCTGGTCTTAGAGTCTAGTCTTTTAGAGTTTCGAGTTCTGGTCATAAGTTGTCACGCCGCCGCCGCACCATCATCATCGCCCCTGCCATCTACCACCACCGCTTTTCCGCCACCGCTCCGAATCCGTATCCATATACCACCACCAATCCGTGTCCATATACCACCACCGATCCATATCCATATACTACCACCGCTACCACCACCGCTGCCATATACCACCACCATATATCCACCACCAATCCGAGTTCCTTGCATATTAGGTTTGTTTTCGAGATCCATCTAGATTCCGATTCGTGTTTCCTTGCCGGAGTAGGTTTCGGAAAAAAAAGAGTCGGGTAGCCATGCTCCGTTTAGGCCCAAAATTTTTCGAAAACGCATTTTTCGAAAAAATTTCTGGCTATCCTATTTTTAGGTGTTTCTGAGTGTTTTGAGACAGGTGCCATTATAGGAAGTTTTTTTTGACCCGTTTCCAGTTTTTGGGTCCGGGCAGTCGAAAAAAAAAATTGGTCGAAAAAATTTCGTGCCCATCCTGTCCGTTTGAGCTAGGAAGAGTTTTGAGACACTCGCCTTTATAGTGATTTTTCGCAAAAAAAAAGAGCGAAAAAAAATTCAGAGTGTGCTTTTCCCTTGTTTACGTGCCGCGCCGTGATTTTGTTGGTGTTCTAGGCTCGCGTCTCTAGCACAGTCTAGCCTAGGACCAGCACAGTACCGTCGTTGAGCGTTTATTCAACTTTGCATCTCTGAATTGATTATTGCTGACCCTTTTTGCTACCATACTATAAGCCTTCCCAGCTCCACATACATCTACGTTGTGTTTTTGACTCTCCCTGGTAATCGCTCTATCCAAGCTTTGAGAGTTTTTGACTACAACGGTTGCCAATCACCGCCTGCTGCTGGGTAAGAACTGGTAAGAATTTGAGGTTTGCTTGAAGGATTTGTGATACACCACCACCACTTCTTAGTAGTCTGTAGGATCATATTCTTGTGTGTTTCTATTGCTGCTAACCATGCCAGGATCACAAGCCGACGAGATTGACTGGGAGAACTTATCGAACAAGGAGCTTCATGATAAGTTTCAGCAAATGATGACTGAACAGGTACAAGATGTGCTGAACAATTTTGAAGAGGCCATGGAGAAGATCACTGGCCTTGAGAAGACGTTCGAAACAAAGCTCGATAACAGATTTAATGAACTGCTTGCGCGTCTTCCACCACCGGCTGCACCTGTCACACCTCTGCAACAACAACAACCACGCCCCCTTCCGAATCAGTATGGACGAGCACAGCGTGTTCCTATTGAGCCAGGACAAAATTCTGGTGCCGCTGCTACTGTTGTTGGTGCTTCTTTGGCTCCTGCAACTGCTGCTGCTGGTACCCAGGAGGATGATGAGTATGCGGGCGATTATGAAGATGAGGTTGATCAAAATCAGATCTACGAGCAGCCACCAGCACCACCACCAGCAGGTCGACCTCAGGTCTATATTCGTAATGGTAGGCCTGCACCACCACCTCAGGTACGAGATGATGTCCATATTCCTAAACTAAAATTGAATATTCCACCATTTGAGGGTAGATATGTTCCTGATATATATCTTACTTGGGAGTTAGAAACTGAACAACGATTTACATGTTTACAATATCCCGAGGAGAGACGAGTTGCTGCTGCTGTTTGTGCTTTCACTAGTTTTGCATGTGTATGGTGGTCTGAACATTGTAGATTATATCCTATTCCAACTACTTGGGCTGCTTTGAAAACTGCTATGCGTACGCGTTGGGTTCCACCATATTATCAACGTGAATTGCTTCAAAAATTGCAGCGTTTAAGACAAGGTGATAGAGGCGGAGGTGTCCCGTCTTTCGATGAGATGGTGGATTTCGCTTTGGTGGAAGTCGACTTTGACGATCCGACTACGAACGTGCGAGGACGTCGCGCCTTAGCAATCGCTAAACCAACTCCGAGAGGTTATTGACCACGCCGGAGCACGATCAACCTGACCACGAGGGTCTGTTTCCTGCGAGCAAACGAAGAACAAGCAAGAAACTAAGATTGCAATCTGGATATTGCGAATATAAGATGAAAGCTTTATTGATCAAGGTGGGGTTCTGTGACGCCTTTGTCTGGTCGTTGAACACAAACGAAGTACGCGAAGTTGCAGCTATGGCGAACTTTTAATCTAAACAAAACCCCAAGGAAAAAGCTACTAGATGGATCTACTTATATAGGAGCAAGGGGTGGCGGCCAAGGAGGTGGGAGGACGTCCCAAGGCAGCCTAAAACTAAATCTAGGTCGTACAAGGCCAATGGGCCCAGGTGGAGGTGATGTAACACCTTTGCACTTGTAGTTTGACTCGGATTCTGCTGCAGCATCAGATTGTTTCGTCCACAACTCAACGCTCCGGACGAATTTGAAGGTGATTCCAATTGGGTTGGAAAGTGCACGAAATCTAGTTTCCAACAAAAACAGAATCACCCAATTCGGAGTCCGTATGAAAAACTTGTGTGCGTTTTGAGTCAGGTATGTCTGTGCAGTCCGAATCTGAATCCAGAACGTGAGAGACTCGGACTCTATCTTCTCTTGGGCCAAAAGTGACGTGCGAGAACTTTTTGGACAGCAAATAAACATCTCTTTCTTCCTTATCTTCATATGTGGATTGTACAAATGTCCCATACACCTGCAATTAGACAAAACACAAAAGTGTGTGAAGTATTTTTGTTCTGGATAACATAAATAGATTATTGAATAGTTTGCACTAGAAATCACCTGACAAATATGCATATATGCAATATTTTTGGTCATATCCAGGGTAGTCATGTCCTCATCATCCTCCCCTTCTTGAAAATAAAGCCGTCCTCGGCGTTGCTTAATCTGAAATGTGGCTAACAAAAGAGACAAGGTGTACATGTTGTATATGTATATGTCATCCATTTTTACTTCCCTTGATTTTTGCATATATGACACATGAATAGATGAGTAACTTGCATAGTTCATAAAATCTAAAGCCAAAAAATTAGCACAAGAAGTAGAAGGCATGAAAATATTGCAACTCAGTTTGCACAAATAAGTGAAGCTCTTATTCATTTCAAAAGATTGACAATGTTCATCATTAAACCATCCCAACATTGGTGAATAAACCTTACTTGCATCAAATTTACATGCTACAACATGCTTAAATAAGCAAACATGCAATAAGTCATTCAACACAGAATCATCACCAAGATTAGAGGTCATATCAAAATGATTAAACATTGGTTCTTTTGCATCAATAGTTAATTCAATGGGTGCACTCAAAATTGTTGGTATTTCAGTTGTTTGATCACATGGCAAAGTCAAATTATCAACGTAGTCCTCTAAAATAGGTGGTGTGATCAAAGTAGTGGGTAGCTCATCAGATGGTGCATTCAAATTGACAAGGCATTCATCATTCTCATGTAGAGATGGAAGATCAGTACCTTTGTCATTACCTCTTATGATCAACTCAGATGATGTAGCCACTCTCGGGGGCGATGTGTCACATGGTGGAGGTGATGTAGTCCTGACAACAATGTGATGAGGACATGACTACCTTGGATATGACCAAAAATATTGCATATATGCATATTTGTGAGGTGATTTCTAGTGCAAACTATTCAATAATCTATTTGTGTTATCCAGAACAAAAATACTTCACACACTTTTGTGTTTTGTCTAATTGCAGGTGTATGGGACATTTATACAATCCACATATGAAGATAAGGAAGAAAGAGATGTTTATTTGCTGTCCAAAAAGTTCTCTCACGTCACTTTTGGCCCAAGAGAAGATAGAGTCCAAGTCTCTCACGTTCTGGATTCAGATTCGGACTGCACAGACATACCTGACTCAAAACGCACACAAGTTTTTCATACGGACTCCGAATTGGGTGATTCTTTTTTTGTTAGAAACTAGATTTCGTGCACTTTCCAACCCAATTGGAATCACCTTCAAATTCGTCCGGAGCGTTGAGTTGTGGACGAAACAATCTGATGCTGCAGCAGAATCCGAGTCAAACTACAAGTCCAAAGGTGTTACATCACCTCCACTTGGGCCCATTGGCCTTGTACGACCTAGATTTAGTTTTAGGCTGCCTTGGGACGTCCTCCCACCTCCTTGGCCGCCATCCCTTGCTCCTATATAAGTAGATCCATCTAGTAGCTTTTCCTTGGGATTTGTTTAGTTAAAAGTTAGCCAACGCAACTTCGTGTACTTCGTTTGTGTCCAACGACCAGACCAAGACCGCTTACGGATCCCCACCATTATCAATACCTCATATATATTTGCAATATTCAGATTGCTTTATCATATTCTTGCTCGTTCTTCGATTGCTTGCAGGAATAGACCTTCGTGGTCAGGCTGACCGTGCTTCCGGCATCGTCAGTAACCTCAGGAGATTGGTTTAGCGATTGCTAAGGCGCAACGTCGTGCACGTTTGTAGTCGAATCGTCAAAGTCGTCTCCACCAAATCGATAGTTATCATCTCATCGAAAGATCGGGACACCCCCGCCTCTATCAGACCTTCATCATGGACACCACGTGCATCTTCTACTTCAACTGCACCAGCACCTCCATCCGGTGCCACCTCCAGCCGTGATACAAGAAAACAGGCACAACCACCATTATCTGCCAAGAGCGCACCTGCGGGGCCTGCACAGCGTTCTTCTTCTTCCATGGCATCAACAGGGCACACAAGTGATATTATTTGTCGTCGTTGTAAGGGAGGAGGTCATTATGCGAGAGAATGCAAATCTCCGCGTGTGATGATTGCTACCGCGGATGGTGGATATGAGTCCGCTAGTGACTATGATGAGGAGACTTTGGCTCTTATTACACGTGAAGAACATGGTGGAGATGATTCTGATCATGAGACGCAATACATGGCTCCTAAAGACGCTGACAGGTATGAATGTTTAGTTGCTCAACGTGTTTTGAGTGTGCAGGTCACACAAGCTGAGCAAAATCAGAGGCACAATTTGTTCCATACCAAGGGAGTTGTGAAAGAACGTTCTGTGCGCGTCATCATAGATGGAGGGAGCTGCAACAACTTGGCTAGCATGGAGATGGTGGAGAAGCTTTCTCTCACCACAAGACCACATCCACATCCTTACTACATCCAATGCTTCAACAACAGCGGCAAGGTTAAGGTAACACGTACTGTTCGTGTGCATTTTAGTATATCTACATATGCTGATTATGTTGATTGTGATGTGGTACCTATGCAAGCATGTTCCTTATTACTTGGTAGACCATGGCAATTTGATAAAAATTCTGTACACCATGGTAGAAACAATCAGTATACTCTTGTTCATAAGGATAAAAATATTACTTTGCTTCCTATGACTCCTGATTCTATTTTGAAAGATGATATTCATAGAGCTAATAAAGCACAACAAGAGAAGAATACGAGGGAAAATCAGATTGGGGCAAAAGAATTTGAGCAACAAATGAAGCCTAATAATAAACCATCTAGTGTTGCTTCTGAAATTAAATTGAAAAGTGCATGTTTATTTGCCACCAAATCTGATATTGATGAGCTAGATTTCAGCAAATCTGTTTGCTATGCTTTTGTGTGCAAAGAGGCATTATTTTCATTCGAGGACGTGCCTTCCTCTTTGCCTCCTGCTGTCACTAACATTTTGCAGGAGTTCGCTGACGTCTTTCCACAAGACGTGCCACCGGGATTACCGCCTATTCGAGGGATTGAGCATCAGATTGACTTAATTCCCGGTGCTTCACTGCCAAACCGTGCACCATACCGTACCAATCCAGAGGAGACGAAGGAGATTATGTGCCAAGTACAAGAGCTTCTCGACAAAGGTTATATACGCGAATCCCTTAGTCCTTGCGCTGTTCCTATTATTCTAGTGCCGAAAAAGGATGGTACATCACGTATGTGTGTTGATTGTAGAGGCATTAATAATATTACTATTCGTTATCGTCATCCTATTCCTAGGCTAGATGATATGCTTGATGAATTGAGTGGCTCTACAATATTCTCCAAAGTTGATTTGCGTAGTGGCTACCATCAAATTCGTATGAAATTGGGAGATGAATGGAAAACAGCATTTAAAACTAAGTTTGGATTATATGAGTGGTTAGTCATGCCTTTTGGGTTAACTAATGCACCTAGTACTTTCATGAGATTAATGAACGAAGTTTTACGTGCTTTCATTGGACGATTTGTGGTAGTTTACTTTGATGACATATTGATTTATAGCAGATCTTTGGAAGAACATTTGGAACATTTACGTGCTGTTTTTATTGCTCTACGTGATGCACGTTTGTTTGGTAACCTTGGGAAGTGCACCTTTTGCACCGACCGAGTATCTTTTCTTGGCTATGTTGTTACTTGATAGAGGCAAAGGTGTCCCGTCTTTCGATGAGATGGTGGATTTCGCTTTGGTGGAAGTCGACTTTGACGATCCGACTACGAACGTGCGAGGACGTCGCGCCTTAGCAATCGCTAAACCAACTCCGAGAGGTTATTGACCACGCCGGAGCACGATCAACCTGACCACGAGGGTCTGTTTCCTGCGAGCAAACGAAGAACAAGCAAGAAACTAAGATTGCAATCTGGATATTGCGAATATAAGATGAAAGCTTTATTGATCAAGGTGGGGTTCTGTGACGCCTTTGTCTGGTCGTTGAACACAAACGAAGTACGCGAAGTTGCAGCTATGGCGAACTTTTAATCTAAACAAAACCCCAAGGAAAAAGCTACTAGATGGATCTACTTATATAGGAGCAAGGGGTGGCGGCCAAGGAGGTGGGAGGACGTCCCAAGGCAGCCTAAAACTAAATCTAGGTCGTACAAGGCCAATGGGCCCAAGTGGAGGTGATGTAACACCTTTGGACTTGTAGTTTGACTCGGATTCTGCTGCAGCATCAGATTGTTTCATCCACAACTCAACGCTCCGGACGAATTTGAAGGTGATTCCAATTGGGTTGGAAAGTGCACGAAATCTAGTTTCCAACAAAAACAGAATCACCCAATTCGGAGTCCGTATGAAAAACTTGTGTGCGTTTTGAGTCAGGTATGTCTGTGCAGTCCGAATCTGAATCCAGAACGTGAGAGACTTGGACTCTATCTTCTCTTGGGCCAAAAGTGACGTGAGAGAACTTTTTGGACAGCAAATAAACATCTTTTCTTCCTTATCTTCATTTGTGGATTGTACAAATGTCCCATACACCTGCAATTAGACAAAACACAAAAGTGTGTGAAGTATTTTTGTTCTGGATAACACAAATGAAGATACTCCAGCCGTGATACAAGAAAACAGGCACAACCACCATTATCTGCCAAGAGCGCACCTGCTGGGCCTGCACGGAGTTCTTCTTCTTCCATGGCATCAACAGGGCACACAAGTGATATTATTTGTCGTCGTTGTAAGGGAGGAGGTCATTATGCGAGAGAATGCAAATCTCCGCGTGTGATGATTGCTACCGCGGATGGTGGATATGAGTCCGCTAGTGACTATGATGAGGAGACTTTGGCTCTTATTGCACGTGAAGAACATGGTGGAGATGATTCTGATCATGAGACGCAATACATGGCTCCTGAAGACGCTGACAGGTATGAATGTTTAGTTGCTCAACGTGTTTTGAGTGTGCAGGTCACACAAGCTGAGCAAAATCAGAGGCACAATTTGTTCCATACCAAGGGAGTTGTGAAGGAACGTTCTGTGCGCGTCATCATAGACGGAGGTAGTTGCAACAACTTGGCTAGCATGGAGATGGTAGAGAAGCTTTCTCTCACCACAAGACCACATCCACATCCTTACTACATCCAATGGTTCAACAACAGCAGCAAGGTTAAGGTAACACGTACTGTTCGTGTGCATTTTAGTATATCTACATATGTTGATTATGTTGATTGTGATGTGGTACCTATGCAAGCATGTTCCTTATTACTTGGTAGACCATGGCAATTTGATAAAAATTCTGTACACCATGGTAGAAACAATCAGTATACTCTTGTTCATAAGGATAAAAATATTACTTTGCTTCCTATGACTCCTGATTCTATTTTGAAAGATGATATTCATAGAGCTAATAAAGCACAACAAGAGAAGAATACGAGGGAAAATCAGATTGGGGCAAAAGAATTTGAGCAACAAATGAAGCCTAATAATAAACCATCTAGTGTTGCTTCTGAAATTAAATTGAAAAGTGCATGTTTATTTGCCACCAAATCTGATATTGATGAGCTAGATTTCAGCAAATCTGTTTGCTATGCTTTTGTGTGCAAAGAGGCATTATTTTCATTCGAGGACGTGCCTTCCTCTTTGCCTCCTGCTATCACTAACATTTTGCAGGAGTTCGCTGACGTCTTTCCACAAGATGTGCCACCGGGATTACCACCTATTCGAGGGATTGAGCATCAGATTGACTTAATTCCCGGTGCTTCACTGCCAAACCGTGCGCCATACC
>NC_041384.1:328454049-328481098 GCF_002162155.2 Triticum dicoccoides | reverse complement strand
CACGTTCGTAGTCGGATCGTCAAAGTCGACTTCCACCAAAGCGAAATCCACCATCTCATCGAAAGACGGGACACCTTTGCCTCTATCAACAAGAGGACAAACCTAAAGATTTGGACAAAATGGTTTGGTATGTGTTGAATAACTGTCCTGTGATACTACCTTATATCAAGTAAGTGCTAAGTACTGCAGCTTATACATCGTAATCTACTAAACTAGCAGCACATTCTTATATATATATAGATGTTCGACGCGATCACTATGTTGTGCAGCATCTATAAAAAGGAGTTACTGTTGCAAAATCCAAGAAACATTGACAAACTGGTTATGGCAGGATTTGCAAAATGGTTCAAGAGCCATGTAAGCTTTTGAATTGCACTGTCAGTTTTTTTAATATATTGAGTACATAAGATGATCAGCTTGTCTATTTTCTAACCATAGGTTAAGAAGATGCGGGAGGATGGGCAGGCAGTTGATGATGCCCTTTACTCACTAGCAATGGGTCCTGATACTCAGGTAAGACATTATGAATCTTGCGTTGTTGGAGATGTGCGTTACAACACACTTGCATAAGACGAAGGCGGGAAGACACAAAACAGTGCCATCATGAGCACGGATACATATGACAAAGAGACAACTGAAATGTATGCTAACATAACAGACATAGTTTAGTTTCAATATATCTCCAATTTCGAGGATCATCGGTGTGTGGTTCTGTTGTGCTGTCATTGGTATAACCTGTTTTCCAGGATCACAAAACCCAGAGCTAATGATTATTTCAAATCCATCAATGTCAAGGTGGCGTACCAGACAAACGAGCCTTTTATTTTGGCAAATCAAGCAACACCTATATTTTCTTGGAAGACACATTTGCACGTAGCGATGACTGGGGAGTAGTGCAAATGTTTGAGCAGAGGAATCCGTTTAATGAAGTTGCACAACAAGATGATGCTTACACTGCTCCTGATGTACAAGAAAACACAGATGTTCCTAATATCTTTGAGAACCATCACGTCAATGACGTCGGCGAAAAGATGGCCTGTCGTGTTGTGGACATACAAGAGTTGATCAAGAAGAAACCAACATTCGAGGAAGTTGAGAATGAAGAAGAAGATGACACCATGGGGAATTACGATTCAGACTGATACACATGGCGAAGATGTTGACGCTGCTGCTGTGGATGATGATTACATTGCTTTTGTCGTATTTTCCTGTCAGAAGACTTTTTTATCTACTATGTGAAATTGTGTTTGTTATAACAACTGAAACCTGATGAACATGTTGTTTAGTATTTTCCTGTGAGAACATCACTTGTTATGTATGCTGATTTGTGTTTGGTGATTGTATGACGACTAAAATATGATGATATTGTTGTTTAGTTGTACTCATATTTGGCTGTGAAACTTGAATTTGATGATATAGTTTGCTGTTGGACTGCAATTTGCTCGACGTCTTCGAATGAGAACAAAGCTGACCCGACAGGTCCTATGCTAATTTATTTATTTATTACCAAAAGGGCCTCTGCTATTTATTTATTTATTTATGAGCAAAAGGGGATAGCACCTGATTTTTGTTAATAGAAATCATTAGATGTTCTGATGAGGACATGACTACCTTGGATACGACCAAAAATATTGCATACATGCATATTTGTCAGGTGATTTCTAATGCAAACTATTCAATAGCTTATTTATGTTATCCAGAACAAAAATACTTCACACACTTTTGTGTTTTGTCTAATTGCAGGTGTATGGGACATTTGTACAATCCACATATGAAGATAAGGGAAAAGGAGATGTTTAGGTTCTGTTCAAAAAGTCCTCTGACGTCACTTTTGGGCCAAGAGAAGATAGAGTCCAAGTCTCTCACGTTCTGGATTCAGATTCGGACTGCACAGACATACCTGACTCAAAACGCCAACAACTTTTTCATACGGACTCCGAATTGGGTGATTCTTTTTTTGTTGGAAACTAGATTTCGTTCTCTTTCCATCCCAATTGGATTCACCTTCAAATTCGTCCGGAGTGTTGAGTTACGGACGAAACAATCTGACGTTGCAGCAGAATCCGAGTCAAATTACAAGTCCAAAGGTGTTGCATCACCTCCACTTGGGCCCATGAGCCTTGTACGACCTAGGGTTAGTTTTAGGCTGCCTTGGGACGTCCTCCCACCTCCTTGGCCGCCACCCTTGCTCCTATATAAGTAGATCCATCTAGTAGCTTTTTCCTTGGGATTTGTTTAGTTAAAAGTTAGCCATTGCAACTTCGTGTACTTCGTTTGTGTCCAACGACCAGACCAAGACCGCTTACGGATCCCCACCATTATCAATACTTCATATATATTCGCAATATTTAGATTGCTTTATCATATTCTTGCTCGTTCTTCGATTGCTTGCAGGAATAGACCTTCGTGGTCAGGCTGGTCATGCTTCCAACATCGCCAATAACCTCAGGAGATTGGTTTAGCGATTGCTAAGGCGCAACGTCGTGCACGTTTGTAGTCGGATCGTCAAAGTCGTCTCCACCAAATTGATAGTTATCATCTCATCGAAAGATCGGGACCCTCGCCTCTATCAAGTGGTATTAGTTTTCAGGTTGCTCGGTGAGAATTTCCGGTTTTCCTAGATTAGATTTATTTTCTTACCTATTGTCCAAGAAAAATCCACAAAAAAGAGTTAGATCTATTCATCCTTTGTCCAAGCCAGTCTGAGCCTTTGCAATTTTCTTTTCATTGCTTGCATAGTTGAATTATCGGTTGCATCGTCGTGTCGAGTTGCTGGTCTTAGTGTCTAGGTCGTTTAGAGTTTTGACTTCTGTTCACATTAGTCACGTCGCCGCTGCATCGTTATCCCTTCCGCTGTCCACCACCCATCCATCAATTTCCTCCATGTGCTATCCACCGTTCATTGTCATAATCATAGTTGAGATCGTTCCCATCTTCGCTTGATCCAATCTACATCTTATCTAGTTTGTTTTGGAAAGAGGGAGAGAGAAAAAAAAGATAGAGAAAAAAACCAGAGAAAAAAAAGTAAAAAAAAGTCAGAGAAAAAAAGAAAGGAAAAGAAAAAAGTGTGAGAAAAAAAAGAGAGGAGAAAAAAAAACAAAATTCGGATCTATCTAGACTCAATCTCGTAGTTGAATTCGGATTGGAATCTGTTTTGTGCACTATTCAGTAAAACAGGCATAACTTCCTCATATGAAGTCTGTTTTGGCGCCGCGAGTACTCAAATGAGAGCTAGCGACGAGCCGCATCTAAATAGTTGCAGAAGCTAGTTCAGTATTTGGCACCTCAACATCAGCTTCTAAATAGGTCTACTGCTATTGTGATCTTCATTATATCTTGCTGTCCAGAGCTACTTCATATCCTTTATTGATGCTAGTTGTGCTACGACGTGACCTCATTAGTGTTCTAGGCTCGCGTCTCTAGTTTGGTCTAGCCTAGGACCAGCACAGTACCGTCGTTGAGCGTTTATTCAATATTGCATCTCTGAATTCATTATTGCTAATCTTTTGCTACCATATATAGCAACCCGACTCCACATATTTCTACATCGTGTATACGTACGTTCCCCTGGCAATCGTTTTACACAATGTTTGGAGTTATTTGACACCGCTGGTTGCCTGTCACCACCTGCCGCATGGTAAGAATTTGTAAGATATTGATATTTGCTTTACTGTGAGCACTTTACAACCACATCCTAGTAGTTCATAGGAACATTATTCTCGAATTTTGGTTCTTGTTTCTACTAATCATGACAGGTTCCAGAGATAGAAGTTCTTGGATGACGGACACATCTTCACCATCACGAGAGTTGGGATAACACACACAAGTGATAGAGGGAAAGGTGTCCCATCTTTCGATGAGATGATGGATATCGCTTTGGTGGCAGTCGACTTTGACGATCCAACTACGAACGTGCGAGGACGTCGCGCCTTAGCAATCGCTAAACCAACTCCGAGAGGTTATTGACCACGCCGGAGCACGATCAACCTGACCACGAGGGTCTGTTTCCTGCGAGCAAACGAAGAACAAGCAAGAAACTGAGATTGCAATCTGGATATTGTGAATATAAGATGAAAGCTTTATTGATCAAGGTGGGGTTCCGTGACGCCTTTGTCTGGTCGTTGAACACAAACGAAGTACGCGAAGTTGCAGCTATGGTTCCGTGACGCCTTTGTCTGGTCGTTGATCAAGGTGGTGTCCCGATCTTTCGATGAGATGATAACTATCGATTTGGTGGAGACGACTTTGACGATCCGACTACAAACGTGCACGACGTTGCGCCTTAGCAATCCTAAACCAACTCCGAGAGGTTATTGACCACGCTGGAGCACGATCAACCTGACCACGAAGGTCTATTCCTGCAAGCAATCGAAGAACGAGCAAGAATATGATAAAGCAATCTAAATATTGCGAATATATATGAAGTATTGATAATGGTGAGGATCCGTAAGCGGTCTTGGTCTGGTCGTTGGACACAAACGAAGTACACGAAGTTGCACTGGCTAACTTTTAACTAAACAAATCCCCACGAAAAGCTACTAGATGGATCTACTTATATAGGAGCAAGGGGTGGTGGCCAAGGAGGTGGGAGGACGTCCCAAGGCAGCCTAAAACTAAATCTAGGTCGTACAAGGCCAATGGGCCCAAGTGGAGGTGATGTAACACCTTTGGACTTGTAGTTTGACTCGGATTCTGCTGCAGCATCAGATTGTTTCGTCCACAACTCAACGCTCTGGACGAATTTGAAGGTGATTCCAATTGGGTTGGAAAGTGCACGAAATCTAGTTTCCAATAAAAAAAAGAATCACCCAATTCAGAGTCCGTATGAAAAACTTGTGTGCGTTTTGAGTCAGGTATGTCTGTGCAGTCCGAATCTGAATTCAGAACGTGAGAGACTTGGACTCTATCTTCTCTTGGGCCAAAAGTGACGTGAGAGAACTTTTTGGACAGCAAATAAACATCTCTTTCTTCCTTATCTTCGTATGTGGATTGTACAAATGTCCCATACACCTGCAATTAGACAAAACACAAAAGTGTGTGAAGTATTTTTGTTCTGGATAACATAAATAGATTATTGAATAGTTTGCACTAGAAATCACCTGACAAATATGCATATATGCAATATTTTTGGTCATATCCAAGGTAGTCATGTCCTCGTCATCCTCCCCTTCTTGAAAATAAAGCCGTCCTCGGCGTTGCTTAATCTGAAATGTGGCTAACAAAAGAGACAAGGTGTACATGTTGTATATGTATATGTCATCCATTTTTACTTCCCTTGATTTTTGCATATATGACACATGAATAGATGAGTAACTTGCATAGTTCATAAAATCTAAAGCCAAAAAATTAGCACAAGAAGTAGAAGGCATAAAAATATTGCAACTCAGTTTGCACATATAAGTGAAGCTCTTATTCATTTCAAAAGATTGACAATGTTCATCATTAAACCATCCCAACATTGGTGAATAAACCTTACTTTCATCAAATTTACATGCTACAACATGCTTAAATAAGCAAACATGCAATAAGTCATTTAACACAGAATCATCACCAAGATTAGAGGTCATATCAA
Source organism: Triticum dicoccoides (assembly GCF_002162155.2). Taxonomy (NCBI): domain Eukaryota; kingdom Viridiplantae; phylum Streptophyta; class Magnoliopsida; order Poales; family Poaceae; genus Triticum; species Triticum dicoccoides. The sequence goes on along the minus strand of NC_041384.1, from coordinate 328,475,526 downwards.
AATGATTAAACATTGGTTCTTTTGCATCAATAGTTAATTTAATGGGTGCACTCAAAATTGTTGGTATTTCGGTTGTTTGATCACATGGCAAAGTCAAATTATCAACGTAGTCCTCTAAAATAGGTGGTGTGATCAAAGTAGTGGGTAGCTCATCAGATGGTGCATTCAAATTGACAAGGCATTCATCATTCTCATGTAGAGATGGAAGATCAGTACCTTTGTCATTACCTCTTATGATCAACTCAGATGATGTAGCCACTCTCGGGGGCGATGTGTCACATGGTGGAGGTGATGTAGTCCTGACAACAACGGATGTGGTTGTCATAGTATGCCTAGTAGTTGAAGGAACAATCATATCAACTCTTGGAATGTGCACCGTGCGCTTGTTCTCCTCGTGGCCAACACGTCGTTTTATTTCCTGTTCAGCTTTGCAAGCAAGATGAAACAAATGGTCCATAGGATAACGCTCTTCATGAATTAGTATCTCTTGAATATCATGGTTTAATCCTCCCCAAAATCTATCCATAAAATCATCTTCACTTTCTTCTAAAGAGGAATGCAACAAGGTAGTTTGTAAATCATCATAATATTTTGTTACAGTTTCACTACCTTGTTTTAAGTGTTGCAACTTCTTAATCATGTCACGAGTATAATAAGCAGGGACAAAAGTATGTCGCATGGCAAGTTTCAAATCATCCCAAGTAGTAGGTATATAATCAGGGTGTAACCGACAATATTCACTCCACCAAACCAAAGCATAACCAGTGAAAGAACCAACCGCAACCTTAACCTTTTTATGTTCATCGAAATTATGGGAAGCAAATATATTTTTTATGTCGAACTCCCATTCAATATATAAAGCAGGTTTAAAACGGCCATTAAATGGTGGTATAGATACATTAACCTGATCATGTGCATTTGGATGTTTGTGCACCTCTCGTGACGGTTGTGGTATTTGCAAAGGTGGTGGCACATCTCCCGCGATCGACAAAGCCCATGAATTAACTCTGGATCCTGTCATGATTAGTAGAACAAGAAACAAAACCCAAAAATAATGTTCCTATAACTACTAGGATGTGGTGGTAAAACGCTCACAGTAAAGCAAATATCAATGTCTTACAAGTTCTTACCATGCAGCAGGCGGTGATCGGCAACCAGCGGTGTCAAGTAACTCCGAATATTGAGTAAAGCGATTGCCAGGGGAGCGTACGTATACACGGTGTAGAAATATGTGGAGCTGGGTTGGCTATATATGGTAGCAAAAGATTAGCAATAATCAATTCAAAGATGCAATGTTGAATAAACGCTCAACGACGGTACTGTGCTGGTCCTAGGCTAGACCGGACTAGAGACGCGAGCCTAGAACACTAATAAGGTCACGGCGTAGCACAACTAGCATCAATGAAGGATACTAAGTAGCTCTTGACAGCAAGATATAAGTGAAGATCACAACGGCAGTGAAGATAATGATGAATAACAACTGCCAAGCAGGATATAGAACAACTCTCTCTCCAACTTTCCTCTTGAAAAGTTTGCTACTAACTCAAGCTTTCCAATGCAAAAAGAATCACTCAATTCTGAATTGATATGAGGAGTCAAAGAATTCTAAAACTGGCCTGAAAAACTGGAACAAACTGTATGCGTGAACTTCGGAGGGCAAAAAGACCTATTTAGAAGCTGATTTTGAGACGCGAAATATTGAACTTGCTTTTGAAACTATTGAGATGCGTCTAGTCGCTAGCTTTAATTTGAGTACTTGTGGAGCCAAAACGGAGTTCGTATGAGGAAGTTATGCCTTTTTTACTGAACAATGCACAAAACAGATTCCAGTCCTAATTCAACTACGAGATTGAGTCTAGATAGATCCGAATTTTTTTTTCTTTTCCTTTCTTTTTTTTCTCTGACTTTTTTTTTACTTTTTCTCTGACTTTTTTTTCTCTCTCTTTTTTTTTCTCCCTCTTTCCAAGACAAACTAGATAAGATGCAGATTGGATCAGGCGAAGATGTGAATGACCTCAACTATGATTATGATAATGAATAGTGCGTAGCACGTGGTGGAAATTAATAGATGGGTTGGTGGACTACTTGATAGAGGCAAAGGTGTCCCGTCTTTCGATGAGATGATGGATATCGCTTTGGTGGAAGTCGACTTTGACGATCCGACTACGAACGTGCGAGGACGTCGCGCCTTAGCAATCGCTAAACCAACTCCGAGAGGTTATTGACCACGCCGGAGCACGATCAACCTGACCACGAGGTTCTGTTTCCTGCGAGCAAACGAAGAACAAGCAAGAAACTAAGATTGCAATCTGGATATTGCGAATATAAGATGAAAGCTTTATTGATCAAGGTGGGGTTCTGTGACGCCTTTGTCTGGTCGTTGAATACAAACGAAGTACGCGAAGTTGCAGCTATGGCGAACTTTTAATCTAATCAAAACCCAAAGTCTAAACGATGCCCTAAGGGCTGTATATATGGAGGAAGAGGGGGGAATTTCGTGGCCCTTGGTGGAGGGGTCCGAAATCAACCCTATCTTTTGTTTCCCCACACATACGGACTCTAAAAATAGCCTATACTTATGTATTTCGAAATTACATGGGCCTGGCCCAATAATAAGGTGACGCAGCACCTAAAATAGCCTCGGGACGAAATTTATAATGTAGCATCTTGTATATTTCGTCCAAGGCTTCATGCACCCATTATGGTGGCTTCAAAGTCTTGAAATCATCACTTGTAACTCCGTTCTTGTTTCCCTTGCGCATGCCATCATCTCCATGCTTGTTCTTGCTCCAATGTTCATCCTTCTCCAAGCTAGGCCCTTCATTTGTAAGCAAAACAAATGTATCCAATTTAGGCAGCATCATATTCTCATGAACATTAGAATCATTACCAAGAAACGAAAGTACCTGGTAATTTAGTTGGCGTGCACGAGCTCTAGTAATTGGTCCAGTATGTATAGCAGCAGGGGCTGTGGGTGTAACAATTGTATTGATGTCCTCATCATCCTCCCCTTCTTGAAATGAACTCGTCCTCGACGGAAGTTCATCTTCCTCACCCAAATAAGGCTTCAAATCTGCAATGTTAAAAGTGGGACTAACCCCAAAATCTGCAGGCAGCTCAAGTTTATATGCATTATCATTTATTTTCTCTAACACCTTAATGGGACCAGCAGCACGTGGCATTAACTTTGATTTGCGCAAATCAGGAAATCTATCCTTACGCAAATGTAACCAAACAAGATCTCCAGGTGCAAACACATCATGTTTTCTACCCTTATCTCCAGCAAGTTTATATTTAGCATTCATGCGCTCAATGTTTTCCTTAGTTAACTCATGCATTTTTAAAATCAATTCAGCACGTTGTTTAGCATCAAAATTAACCTTCTCCGAAGATGGAAGAGGCAACAAATCAATAGGTGCACGAGGTAGGAAACCATACACAACTTCAAAAGGGCACATCTTAGTAGTAGAATGCAAGGAACGATTATAAGCAAATTCAATATGAGGCAAGCATTCCTCCCACATTTTCTTATTATTCTTCAAAACAGCCCTAAGCATAGTAGACAACGTTCTATTGACTACTTCAGTTTGTCCATCAGTTTGGGGGTGACAAGTAGTACTAAAAAGCAGTTTAGTCCCCAACTTAGCCCATAAACATCTCCAAAAGTGGCTAAGAAATTTAGTATCACGATCTGAAACAATAGTATTTGGCACACCATGCAAGCGAATAATTTCACGAAAGAACAAATCAGCAACATTAACAGCATCATCGCTTTTATGACATGGTATAAAGTGTGCCATTTTCGAGAATCTATCCACGACAACAAATATGCTATCCCTCCCCTTCTTTGTTCGAGGTAAACCTAAAACAAAGTCCATAGATATATCCTGATAGAGGCAAAGGTGTCCCGTCTTTCGATGAGATGATGGATATCGCTTTGGTGGAAGTCGACTTTGACGATCCGACTACGAACGTGCGAGGACGTCGCGCCTTAGCAATCGCTAAACCAACTCCGAGAGGTTATTGACCACGCCGGAGCACGATCAACCTGACCACGAGGGTCTGTTTCCTGCGGGCAAACGAAGAACAAGCAAGAAACTGAGATTGCAATCTAGATATTGCGAATATAAGATGAAAGCTTTATTGATCAAGGTGGGGTTCTGTGACGCCTTTGTCTGGTCGTTGAACACAAACGAAGTACGCGAAGTTGCAGCTATGGCGAACTTTTAATCTAAACAAAACCCAAAGTCTAAACGATGCCCTAAGGGCTGTATATATGGAGGAAGAGGGGGGGAATTTCGTGGCCCTTGGTGGAGGGGTCCGAAATCAACCCTATCTCTTGTTTCCCCACACATACGGACTCTAAAAATAGCCTATACTTATGTATTTCGAAATTACATGGGCCTGGCCCAATAATAAGGTGACGCAGCACCTAAAATATCCTCGGGACGAAATTTATGAAGTGGCATCTTGTATATTTCGTCCAAGGCTTCATGCACCCATTATGGTGGCTTCAAAGTCCTGAAATCATCACTTGTAACTCCGTTCTTGTTCCCCTTGCGCATGCCATCATCTCCATGCTTGTTCTTGCTCCAATGTTCATCCTTCTCCAAGCTAGGCCCTTCATTTGTAAGCAAAACAAATGTATCCAATTTAGGCAGCATCATATTCTCATGAACATTAGAATCATTACCAAGAAACGAAAGTACCTGGTAATTTAGTTGGCGTGCACGAGCTCTAGTAATTGGTCCAGTATGTATAGCAGCAGGGGCTGTGGGTGTAACAATTGTATTGATGTCCTCATCATCCTCCCCTTCTTGAAATTAAGTCGTCCTCGACGGAAGTTCATCTTCCTCACCCAAATAAGGCTTCAAATCTGCAATGTTAAAAGTGGGACTAACCCCAAAATCTGCAGGCAGCTCAAGTTTATATGCATTATCATTTATTTTCTCTAACACCTTAAAGGGACCATCAGCACGTGGCATTAACTTTGATTTGCGCAAATCAGGAAATCTATCCTTACGCAAATGTAACCAAACAAGATCTCTAGGTGCAAACACAACATGTTTTCTACCCTTATCTCCAGCAAGTTTATATTTAGCATTCATACGCTCAATGTTTTCCTTAGTTAACTCATGCATTTTTAAAATAAATTCAGCATGTTGTTTAGCATCAAAATTAACCTTCTCCGAAGATGGAAGAGCCAACAAATCAATAGGTGCACGAGGTAGGAAACCATACACAACTTCAAAAGGGCACATCTTAGTAGTAGAATGCAATGGACGATTATAAGCAAATTCAATATGAGGCAAGCATTCCTCCCACATTTTCTTATTATTCTTCAAAACAGCCCTAAGCATAGTAGACAACGTTCTATTGACTACTTCAGTTTGTCCATCAGTTTGGGGGTGACAAGTAGTACTAAAAAGCAGTTTAGTCCCCAACTTAGCCCATAAACATCTCCAAAAGTGGCTAAGAAATTTAGTATCACGATCTGAAACAATAGTATTTGGCACACCATGCAAGCGAATAATTTCACGAAAGAACAAATCAGCAACACTAACAGCATCATCGCTTTTATGACATGGTATAAAGTGTGCCATTTTCGAGAATCTATCCACGACAACAAATATGCTATCCCTCCCCTTCTTTGTTCGAGGTAAACCTAAAACAAAGTCCATAGATATATCCTCCCAAGGAACACTAGGTACAGGCAAAGGCATATATAAACCATGAGGATTGAGTCGTGACTTAGCTTTTTGACATGTAGTGCATCGAGCAATAAAACGCTCAACATCCCGTCTCATCTTTGGCCAAAAGAAATGTGTAGCAAGTACATCCTCCGTCTTCCTCACGCCAAAGTGTCCCATTAATCCTCCTCCATGAGCCTCCTGCAACAACAAAAGACGAACGGAGCTAGCTGGATTGCATAGCTTGTTAACACGAAACACAAATCCATCGTTAACGACGAACTTGTTCCACATTCTTCCTTCTTTACAATTCTGCATTACATCTTTAAAATCAGCATCATGCACATATTGATCTTTGATGGTCTCCAAACCAAATATTTTGAAGTCAAGTTGTGAAAGCATAGTATAGCGGCGAGACAATGCATCAGCAATAACATTTTCTTTTCCCTACTTGTGTTTAATGACATAAGGAAAAGTCTCAATGAATTCAACCCATTTAGCATGTCTACGATTCAGTTTAGCTTGACTTTTAATATGTTTCAAAGATTCATGATCAGAATGTATAACAAATTCTTTGGGCCATAAATAATGTTGCCATGTTTCTAAAGTCCGAACAAGAGCATATAATTCTTTATCATAAGTAGAATAATTCAGACTAGGCCCACTCAATTTTTCAGAAAAGTATGCAACAGGTTTGCCATCTTGTAATAACACACCGCCTAATCCAATTCCACTAGCATCACATTCAAGCTCAAAAGTCTTATTAAAATCAGGAAGTTGGAGTAAAGGAGCATGTGTCAACTTATCTTTTAATACCGAGAAGGCTTCTTCCTGTGCGGTACCCCAAACAAAAGGCACATCTTTCTTTGTAAGCTCATTGAGAGGTGCAGCAATGGTGCTGAAATCTCTCACAAAACGCCTATAGAATCCAGCGAGGCCAAGAAAACTCCTCACTTGTGTGACCGTTTTGGGCTGCGGCCAACTCTCAATAGTTTCAATCTTGGCTTTATCAACTTCAATTCCCTGTGGAGTGACAACATAGCCAAGAAAAGATACTCGGTCGGTGCAAAAGGTGCACTTCCCAAGGTTACCAAACAAACGTGCATCACGTAGAGCAATAAAAACAGCACGTAAATGTTCCAAATGTTCTTCCAAAGATCTGCTATAAATCAATATGTCATCAAAGTAAACTACCACAAATCGTCCAATGAAAGCACGTAAAACTTCGTTCATTAATCTCATGAAAGTACTAGGTGCATTAGTTAACCCAAAAGGCATGACTAACCACTCATATAATCCAAACTTAGTTTTAAATGCTGTTTTCATTCATCTCCCAATTTCATACGAATTTGATGGTATCCACTACGCAAATCAACTTTGGAGAATATTGTAGAGCCACTCAATTCATCAAGCATATCATCGAGCCTAGGAATAGGATGACGATAACGAATAGTAATATTATTAATGCCTCTATAATCATCACACATACGTGATGTACCATCCTTTTTCGGCACTAGAATAATAGGAACAGCACAAGGACTAAGGGATTCGCGTATATAACCTTTGTCGAGAAGCTCTTGTACTTGACGCATAATCTCCTTCGTCTCCTCTGGATTAGGCTGCCTTGGGACGTTCTCCCACCTCCTTGGCCGCCATCCCTTCCTCCTATATAAGTAGATCCATCTAGTAGCTTTTTCCTGGGGATTTGTTTAGTTAAAAGTTAGCCATTGCAACTTCGTGTATTTTGTTTGTGTCCAACGACCAGACCAAGACCGTTTACGGATCCCCACCTTTATCAATACTTCATCTATATTCGCAATATTCAGATTGCTTTATCATATTCTTGCTTGTTCTTCGATTGCTTGCAGGAATAGACCTTCGTGGTCAGGTTGATTGTGCTCTGGCGTGGTCAATAACCTCTCGGAGTTGGTTTAGCGATTGCTAAGGCGCAACGTCGTGCACGTTTGTAGTCGAATCGTCAAAGTCGTCTCCACCAAATCGATAGTTATCATCTCATCGAAAGATCGGGACACCCCCGCCTCTATCAGTTTGGCAGTGAAGCACCGGGAATTAAGTCAATCTGATGCTCAATCCCTCGAATAGGCGGTAATCCCGGTGGTACGTCTTGTGGAAAGACGTCAGCGAACTCCTACAAAATGTTAGTGACAGCAGGAGGCAAAGAGGAAGGCACGTCCTCGAATGAAAATAATGCCTCTTTGCACACAAAAGCATAGCAAACAGATTTGCTGAAATCTAGCTCATCAATATCAGATTTGGTGGCAAATAAACATGCACTTTTCAATTTAATTTCAGAAGCAACACTAGATGGTTTATTATTAGGCTTCATTTGTTGCTCAAATTCTTTTGCCACAATCTGATTTTCACTCTTATTCTTCTCCTGTTTTGCTTTATTAGCTCTATTAATATCATCTTTCAAAATGGAATCAGCAGTCATAGGAAGCAAAGTAATATTTTTATCCTTATGAACAAGAGTATAGTGATTGTTTCTACCATGGTGTACAGAGTTTTTATCAAATTGCCATGGTCTACCAAGTAATAAGGAACATGCTTGCATAGGTACCACATCACAATCAACATAATCAGCATATGTAGAGATACTAAAATGCACACGAACAGTACGTGTTACCTTAACCTTGCCGCTGTTGTTGAACCATTGGATGTAGTAAGGATGTGGATGTGGTCTTGTGGTGAGAGAAAGCTTCTCCACCATCTCCATGCTAGCCAAGTTGTTGCAGCTCCCTCCGTCTATTATGACGCGCACAGAACGTTCCTTCACAACTCCCTTGGTATGGAACAAATTGTGCCTCTGATTTTGCTCAGCTTGTGTGACCTGCACACTCAAAACACGTTGAGCAACTAAACATTCATACCTGTCAGCGTCTTCAGGAGCCATGTATTGCGTCTCATGATCAGAATCATCTCCACCATGCTCTTCACGTGTAATAAGAGCCAAAGTCTCCTCATCATAGTCACTAGCGGACTCATATCCACCATCCGCGGTAGCAATCATCACACGCGGAGATTTGCATTCTCTCGCATAATGACCTCCTCCCTTACAACGACGACAAATAATATCACTTGTGTGCCCTGTTGATGCCATGGAAGAAGAAGAACGATGTGCAGGCCCCGCATGTGCGCTCTTGGCAGATAATGGTGGTTGTGCCTGTTTTCTTGTATCACGGCTGGAGGTGGCACCGGATGGAGGTGCTGGTGCAGTTGAAGTAGAAGATGCACGTGGTGTCCATGATGAAGGTCGGCCTGCAGAAAAGTTAGTTCGCCCCAATGCTTGTCGATCCTGCACTTCACGTTCAGCTTTACAAGCAAGATGGAATAAACGAGTGATATTAGTATACTCCTTATAGTCTAGAATGGTCTGAATCTCTCTATTTAATCCACCCAGAAAACGTGCAAGCATAGCTTCATTCTCCTCAACAATACCACATCTAATCATGCCAGTTTGTAATTCCTGATAATATTCTTCTACAGAATTTTTTCCTTGTCTTAAACGCTGCAATTTTTGAAGCAATTCACGTTGATAATATGGTGGAACCCAACGCGTACGCATAGCAGTTTTCAAAGCAGCCCAAGTAGTTGGAATAGGATATAATCTACAATGTTCAGACCACCATACACATGCAAAACTAGTGAAAGCACAAACAGCAGCAGCAACTCGTCTGATAGAGGCAAAGGTGTCCCGTCTTTCGATGAGATGGTGGATTTCGCTTTGGTGGGAGTCGACTTTGACGATCCGACTACGAACGTGCGAGGACGTCGCGCCTTAGCAATCGCTAAACCAACTCCGAGAGGTTATTGACCACGCCGGAGCACGATCAACCTGACCACGAGGGTCTGTTTCCTGCGAGCAAACGAAGAACAAGCAAGAAACTAAGATTGCAATCTGGATATTGCGAATATAAGATGAAAGCTTTATTGATCAAGGTGGGGTTCTGTGACGCCTTTGTCTGGTCGTTGAACACAAACGAAGTACGCGAAGTTGCAGCTATGGCGAACTTTTAATCTAAACAAAACCCAAAGTCTAAACGATGCCCTAAGGGCTGTATATATGGAGGAAGAGGGGGGAATTTCGTGGCCCTTGGTGGAGGAGTCCGAAATCAACCCTATCTCTTGTTTCCCCACACATACGGACTCTAAAAATAGCCTATACTTATGTATTTCAAAATTACATGGGCCTGGCCCAATAATAAGGTGACGCAGCACCTAAAATAGCCTCGGGACGAAATTTATGAAGTGGCATCTTGTATATTTCGTCCAAGGCTTCATGCACCCATTATGGTGGCTTCAAAGTCCTGAAATCATCACTTGTAACTCCATTCTTGTTCCCCTTGCGCCTTATTTGTTGCTCAAATTCTTTTGCCACAATCTGATTTTCACTCTTATTCGTCTCCTGTTTTGCTTTGTTAGCTCTATTAATATCATCTTTCAAAATGGAATCAGGAGTCATAGGAAGCAAAGTAATATTTTTATCCTTATGAACAAGAGTATAGTGATTGTTTCTACCATGGTGTACAGAATTTTTATCAAATTGCCATGGTCTACCAAGTAATAAGGAACATGCTTGCATAGGTACCACATCACAATCAACATAATCAGCATATGTAGAGATACTAAAATGCACACGAACAGTACGTGTTACCTTAACCTTGCCGCTGTTGTTGAACCATTGGATGTAGTAAGGATGTGGATGTGGTCTTGTGGTGAGAGAAAGCTTCTCCACCATCTCCATGCTAGCCAAGTTGTTGCAGCTCCCTCCGTCTATTATAACGCGCACAGAACGTTCCTTCACAACTCCCTTGGTATGGAACAAATTGTGCCTCTGATTTTGCTCAGCTTGTGTGACCGGCACACTCAAAACACGTTGAGCAACTAAACATTCATACCTGTCAGCGTCTTCAGGAGCCATGTATTGCGTCTCATGATCAGAATCATCTCCACCATGTTCTTCACGTGTAATAAGAGCCAAAGTCTCCTCATCATAGTCACTAGCGGACTCATATCCACCATCCGCGGTAGCAATCATCACACGCGGAGATTTGCATTCTCTCGCATAATGACCTCCTCCCTTACAACGACGACAAATAATATCACTTGTGTGCCCTGTTGATGCCATGGAAGAAGAAGAACGCTGTGCAGGCCCCGCAGGTGCGCTCTTGGCAGATAATGGTGGTTGTGCCTGTTTTCTTGTATCACGGCTGGAGGTGGCACCGGATGGAGGTGCTGGTGCAGTTGAAGTAGAAGATGCACGTGGTGTCCATGATGAAGGTCGGCCTGTAGAAAAGTTAGTTCACCCCAATGCTTGTCGATCCTGCACTTCACGTTCAGCTTTACAAGCAAGATGGAATAAACGAGTGATATTAGTATACTCCTTATAGTCTAGAATGGTCTGAATCTCTCTATTTAATCCTGATAGAGGCAAAGGTGTCCCGTCTTTCGATGAGATGATGGATATCGCTTTGGTGGAAGTCGACTTTGACGATCCGACTACGAACGTGCGAGGACGTCGCGCCTTAGCAATCGCTAAACCAACTCCGAGAGGTTATTGACCACGCCGGAGCACGATCAACCTGACCACGAGGGTCTGTTTCCTGCGAGCAAACGAAGAACAAGCAAGAAATTAAGATTGCAATCTGGATATTGCGAATATAAGATGAAAGCTTTATTGATCAAGGTGGGGTTCTGTGACGCCTTTGTCTGGTCGTTGAACACAAACGAAGTACGCGAAGTTGCAGCTATGGCGAACTTTTAATCTAAACAAAACCCAAAGTCTAAACGATGCCCTAAGGGCTGTATATATGGAGGAAGAGGGGGGAATTTCGTGGCCCTTGGTGGAGGGGTCCGAAATCAACCCTATCTCTTGTTTCCCCACACATACGGACTCTAAAAATAGCCTATACTTATGTATTTCGAAATTACATGGGCCTGGCCCAATAATAAGGTGACGCAGCACCTAAAATAGCCCCGGGACGAAATTTATGAAGTGGCATCTTGTATATTTCGTCCAAGGCTTCATGCACCCATTATGGTGGCTTCAAAGTCCTAAAATCATCACTTGTAACTCTGTTCTTGTTCCCCTTGCGCATGCCATCATCTCCATGCTTGTTCTTGCTCCAATGTTCATCCTTCTCCAAGCTAGGCCCTTCATTTGTAAGCAAAACAAATGTATCCAATTTAGGCAGCATCATATTCTCATGAACATTAGAATCATTACCAAGAAACGAAAGTACCTGGTAATTTAGTTGGCGTGCGCGAGCTCTAGTAATTGGTCCAGTATGTATAGCAGCAGGGCCTGTGGGTGTAACAATGGTATTGATGTCCTCATCATCCTCCCCTTCTTGAAATGAAGTCGTCCTCGACGGAAACTCATCTTCCTCACCCAAATAAGGCTTCAAATCTGCAATGTTAAAAGTGGGACTAACCCCAAAATCTGCAGGCAGCTCAAGTTTATTTGCATTATCATTTATTTTCTCTAACACCTTAAAGGGACCATCAGCACGTGGCATTAACTTTGATTTGCGCAAATCAGGAAATCTATCATTACGCAAATGTAACCAAACAAGATCTCCAGGTGCAAACAGAACATGTTTTCTACCCTTATCTCCAGCAAGTTTATATTTAGCATTCATACGCTCAATGTTTTCCTTAGTTAACTCATGCATTTTTAAAATCAATTCAGCGCGTTGTTTAGCATCAAAATTAACCTTCTCCGAAGATGGAAGAGGCAACAAATCAATAGGTGCACGAGGTAGGAAACCATACACAACTTCAAAAGGGCACATCTTAGTAGTAGAATGCAATGAACGATTATAAGCAAATTCAATATGAGGCAAGCATTCCTCCCACATTTTCTTATTATTCTTCAAAACAGCCCTAAGCATAGTAGACAACGTTCTATTGACTACTTCAGTTTGTCCATCAGTTTGGGGGTGACAAGTAGTACTAAAAAGCAGTTTAGTCCCCAACTTAGCCCATAAACATCTCCAAAAGTGGCTAAGAAATTTAGTATCACGATCTGAAACAATAGTTTTTGGCACACCATGCAAGCGAATAATTTCACGAAAGAACAAATCAGCAACATTAACAGCATCATCGCTTTTATGACATGGTATAAAGTGTGCCATTTTCGAGAATCTATCCACGACAACAAATATGCTATCCCTCCCCTTCTTTGTTTGAGGTAAACCTAAAACAAAGTCCATAGATATATCCTCCCAAGGAACACTAGGTACAGGCAAAGGCATATATAAACCATGAGGATTGAGTCGTGACTTAGCTTTTTGACATGTAGTGCAGCGAGCAATAAAACGCTCAACATCCCGTCTCATCTTTGGCCAAAAGAAATGTGTAGCAAGTACGTCCTCCGTCTTCTTCACGCCAAAGTGTCCCATTAATCCTCCTCCATGCGCCTCCTGCAACAACAAAAGACAAACGGAGCTAGCTGGAATGCATAGCTTGTTAGCACGAAACACAAATCCATCGTTAACGACAAACTTGTTCCACATTCTTCCTTTATTTACAATTCTGCATTACATCTTTAAAATCAGCATCATGCACATATTGATCTTTGATGGTCTCCAAACCAAATATTTTGAAGTCAAGTTGTGAAAGCATAGTATAGCGACGAGATAATGCATCAGCAATAACATTTTCTTTTCCCTTCTTGTGTTTAATGACATAAGGGAAAGTCTCAATGAATTCAACCAATTTAGCATGTCTACGATTCAGTTTAGCTTGACTTTTAATATGTTTCAAAGATTCATGATCAGAATGTATAACAAATTCTTTGGGCCATAAATAATGTTGCCATGTTTCTAAAGTCCGAACAAGAGCATATAATACTTTATCATAAGTAGAATAATTCAGACTAGGCCCACTCAATTTTTCAGAAAAGTATGCAACAGGTTTGCCATCTTGTAATAACACACCTCCTAATCCAATTCCACTAGCATCACACTCAAGCTCAAAAGTCTTATTAAAATCAGGAAGTTGGAGTAAAGGAGCATGTGTCAACTTATCTTTCAATACCGTGAAGGCTTCTTCCTGTGCGGTACCCCAAAGAAAAGGCACATCTTTCTTTGTAAGCTCATTGAGAGGTGCAGCAATGGTGCTGAAATCTCTCACAAAACGCCTATAGAATCCAGCGAGGCCAAGAAAACTCCTCACTTGTGTGACCGTTTTGGGCTGCGGCCAACTCTCAATAGCTTCAATCTTGGCTTTATCAACTTCAATTCCCTGTGGAGTAACAACATAGCCAAGAAAAGATACTCGGTCGGTGCAAAAGGTGCACTTCCCAAGGTTACCAAACAAACATGCATCACGTAGTGCAATAAAAACAGCACGTAAATGTTCCAAATGTTCTTCCAAAGATCTGCTATAAATCAATATGTCATCAAAGTAAACTACCACAAATCATCCAATGAAAGCACGTAAAACTTCGTTCATTAATCTCATGAAAGTACTAGGTGCATTAGTTAACCCAAAAGGCATGACTAACCACTCATATAATCCAAACATAGTTTTAAATGCTGTTTTCCATTCATCTCCCAATTTCATACGAATTTGATGGTAGCCACTACGCAAATCAACTTTGGAGAATATTGTAGAGCCACTCAATTCATCAAGCATATCATCTAGCCTAGGAATAGGATGACGATAACGAATAGTAATATTATTAATGCCTCTACAATCAACACACATACGTGATGTACCATCCTTTTTCGGCACTAGAATAATAGGAACAGCACAAGGACTAAGGGATTCGCGTATATAACCTTTGTCGAGAAGCTCTTGTACTTGACGCATAATCTCCTTCGTCTCCTCTGGATTGGTACGGTATGGTGCACGGTTTGGCAGTGAAGCACCGGGAATTAAGTCAATCTGATGCTAAATCCCTCGAATAAGCGGTAATCCCGGTGGCACGTCTTGTGGAAAGACGTCAGCGAACTCCTGCAAAATGTTAGTGACAGCAGGAGGCAAAGAGGAAGGCACGTCCTCGAATGAAAATAATGCCTCTTTGCACACAAAAGCATAGCAAACAGATTTGCTGAAATCTAGCTCATCAATATCAGATTTGGTGGCAAATAAACATGCACTTTTCAATTTAATTTCAAAAGCAACACTAGATGGTTTATTATTAGGCTTCATTTGTTGCTCAAATTCTATTGCCACAATCTGATTTTCACTCTTATTCTTCTCCTGTTTTGCTTTATTAGCTCTATTAATATCATCTTTCAAAATGGAATCAGGAGTCATAGGAAGCAAAGTAATATTTTTATCCTTATGAACAAGAGTATAGTGATTGTTTCTACCATGGTGTACAGAATTTTTATCAAATTGCCATGGTCTACCAAGTAATAAGGAACATGCTTGCATAGGTACCACATCACAATCAACATAATCAGCATATGTAGAGATACTAAAATGCACACGAACAGTACGTGTTACCTTAACCTTGCCGCTGTTGTTGAACCATTGGATGTAGTAAGGATGTGGATGTGGTCTTGTGGTGAGAGAAAGCTTCTCCACCATCTCCATGCTAGCCAAGTTGTTGCAGCTCCCTCCGTCTATTATGACGCGCACAGAACGTTCCTTCACAACTCCCTTGGTATGGAACAAATTGTGCTCTGATTTTGCTCAGCTTGTGTGACCTGCACACTCAAAACACGTTGAGCAACTAAACATTCATACCTGTCAGCGTCTTCAGGAGCCATGTATTGCGTCTCATGATCAGAATCATCTCCACCATGTTCTTCACGTGTAATAAGAGCCAATGTCTCCTCATCATAGTCACTAGCGGACTCATATCCACCATCCGTGGTAGCAATCATCACACGCGGAGATTTGCATTCTCTCGCATAATGACCTCCCTTACAACGACGACAAATAATATCACTTGTGTGCCCTGTTGATGCCCTGGAAGAAGAAGAACTCTGTGCAGGCCCGGCAGGTGCGCTCTTGGCAGATAATGGTGGTTGTGCCTGTTTTCTTGTATCACGACTGGAGGAGGCACCTAATTGAGGTGCTGGTGCAGTTGAAGTAGAAGATGCACGCGGTGTCCATGATGAAGGTCGGCCTGCAGAAAAGTTAGTTCGCCCCAATGCTTGTCGATCCTGCACTTCACGTTCAGCTTTACAAGCAAGATGGAATAAACGAGTGATATTAGTATACTCCTTATAGTCTAGAATGGTCTGAATCTCTATATTTAATCCACCCAGAAAACGTGCAAGCATAGCTTCATTCTCCTCAACAATACCACATCTAATCATGCCAGTTTGTAATTCCTGATAATATTCTTCTACAGAATTTTTCCCTTGTCTTAAACGCTGCAATTTTTGAAGCAATTCACGTTGATAATATGGTGGAACCCAACGCATACGCATAGCAGTTTTCAAAGCAGCCCAAGTAGTTGGAATAGGATATAATCTACAATGTTCAGACCACCATACACATGCAAAACTAGTGAAAGCACAAACAGCAGCAGCAACTCGTCTCTCCTCAGGATATTGTAAACATGTAAATCGTTGTTCAGTTTCTAACTCCCAAGTAAGATATATATCAGGAACATATCTACCCTCAAATGGTGGAATATTCAATTTCAGTTTAGGAATATGGACATCATCTCGTACCTGAGGTGGTGGTGCAGGCCTACCATTACGAATATATACCTGAGGTCGACCTGCTGGTGGTGGTACAGGTGGCTGCACATAGTGCTGATTTTGATCAACCTCATCCTCATTATCGCCCGCATACTCATCCTCCTCCGCATCAGCAGCAGGAGCCACAGAAGTATCAACAGCAGCACCAACAGTTTGGCCAAACGCAAGAGGAACACGGCTCGCTCGGCGAAGGTCTGTTTCGCGACGTGGAGGTAGTCGTTGTTGTTGTTGTTGGAGAGGTGCGTTAGGTGCAGCGGGTGGTGGTGGTGGAAGACGCGCGAGCAATTCATTAAACTTGTTATCGAGCTTTGTTTCGAACGTCTTCTCAAGGCCAGTGATCTTCTCCATGGCCTCTTCAAAATTGTTCAGCACATCTTACACCTGTTCAGTCATCATTTGCTGAAACTTATCATGAAGCTCCTTGTTCGATAAATTCTCCCAGTCAATCTCGTCGGCTTGTGATCCTGGCATGGTTAGCAGCAATAGAAACACACAAGAATATGATCCTACAGACTACGAACAAGTGGTGGTGGTGGGTCTCACAAATCCGTCAAGCAAAACTCAAATTCTTACCAGTTCTTACCCAGCAACAGGCGGTGATCGGCAACCGTTGTAGTCAAAACTCTCAAAGCTTGGATAGAGCGATTACCAGGGAGAGTCAAACGCACGACGTAGATGTATGTGGAGCTGGGAAGGCTTCTAATATGGTAGCAAAAAGGGTCAGCAATAATCAACTCAGAGATGCAAAGTTGAATAAACGCTCAACGACGGTACTATGCTGGTCCTAGGCTAGACTGTGCTAGAGACGCGAGCCTAGAACACCAACAAAATCACGGCGCGGCACGTAAACAAGGGAGGAGCACACTCTGAATTTTTTTTCTCTTTATTTTTGCACTTTTTTTTCCTCTTTTTTTTTTTGCTCCGCAACAAATTTTTTTTGAAAAAGTCTACAAATGGTCTAAAAACTGCCTAGCCAGAATTTTCCAGACTTAGTTTTTTTTTTTGAAATTGGAACTATTTTTCTTCTGCGGATGGCTCGGAAGTTGGGGAGTCCTTCTCTGTCACAACTCGGAGTATCGCGTGATCTGGAAATCGAGAACAATGCAACAATTACTGGACTCGGACTAGGACTGGTGGCGGAGATGAATCTGGTGGAACTCGGACTGGTGGCCGAGATGAATCTGGTGGAACACGGACAGGTGGCGGATATATGTTGCAGGTGAACTCGGATTGGCGTGATGGCGGCGGATATGTGGTGGCATATATGGATTCGGATTGGCGGTGAATATGTGGTGGTGGTATATGGCAACAGCGACGATGATGATGCGGTGGTGATATATGGCAGCGGCGACGTGACAACCTGTGAACAGAACTCGAAACTCTAAAAGACTAGACGCTAAGACCAGCAACTGGACACGATGATGCAACCGCAAATTCAACAAAGCAAATACAGAAAAGATTATGCAAGGCTCAGATTGGTTCGGATGGGATGAACTAACCCTATTTTTTTTTGGCTTTTTCGTGGACTATAGGTATGAAGAACAGACTCGATCTAAACTACGAAAAACTGTAAAATCTCACTGAGCAACCTGAAAACTGATACCACTTGATAGAGGCAAAGGTGTCCCGTCTTTCGATGAGATGATGGATATCGCTTTGGTGGAAGTCGACTTTGACGATCCGACTACGAACATGCGAGGACGTCGCGCCTTAGCAATCGCTAAACCAACTCCGAGAGGTTATTGACCACGCCGGAGCACGATCAACCTGACCACGAGGGTCTGTTTCCTGCGAGCAAACGAAGAACAAGCAAGAAACTAAGATTGCAATCTGGATATTGCGAATATAAGATGAAAGCTTTATTGATCAAGGTGGGGTTATGTTACGCCTTTGTCTGGTCGTTGAACACAAACAAAGTACGCGAAGTTGCAGCTATGGCGAACTTTTAATCTAAACAAAACCCAAAGTCTAAACGGTGCCCTAAGGGCTGTATATATGGAGGAAGAGAAGGGGAATTTCGTGGCCCTTGGTGGAGGGGTCCGAAATCAACCCTATCTCTTGTTTCCCCACACATACGGACTCTAAAAATAGCCTATACTTATGTATTTCGAAATTACATGGGCCTGACCCAATAAAAAGGTGACGCAGCACCTATAATAGCCTCGGGACGAAATTTATGAAGTGGCATCTTGTATATTTCGTCCATGGCTTCATGCACCCATTATGGTGGCTTCAAAGTCCTGAAATCATCACTTGTAACTCCATTCTTGTTCCCCTTGCGCATGGCATCATCTCCATGCTTGTTCTTGCTCCAATGTTCATCCTTCTCCAAGCTAGGCCCTTCATTTGTAAGCAAAACAAATGTATCCAATTTAGGCAGCATCATATTCTCATGAACATTAGAATCATTGCCAAGAAATGAAAGTACCTGATAATTTAATTGGCGTGCGCGAGCTCTAGTAATTGGTCCCGTATATGTAGCAGTAGGGGCTGTGGGTGTAACAATGGTATTGATGTCCTCATCAGAGAAGGACTCCCCAACTTCTGAGCCATCCGCAGAAGAAAAATAGTTCCAATTTCAAAAAAAGAAAAACTAACTCTGGAAAATTCTGGCTAGGCAGTTTTTAGACCATTTGTAGACTTTTTCGAAAAAAATTTGTTGCGGAGCAAAAAAAAAAGAGGAAAAAAAGTGCAAAAAAAAAGAGAAAAAAAATTCAGAGTGTGCTCCTCCCTTGTTTACGTGCCGCGCCATGATTTTGTTGGTGTTCTAGGCTCGCGTCTCTAGCACAGTCTAGCCTAGGACCAGCACAGTACCGTCGTTGAGCGTTTATTCAACTTTGCATCTCTGAATTGATTATTGCTGACCCTTTTTGCTACCATATTATAAGCCTTCCCAGCTCCACATACATTTATGTCGTGCGTTTGACTCTCCCTGGTAATCGCTCTATCCACGCTTTTAGAGTTTTGACTACAACGGTTGCCGATCACCGCCTGTTGTTGGGTAAGAACTGGTAAGAATTTGAGGTTTGCTTGACGGGTTTGTTATACACCACCACCACTTCTTTGTAGTCTGTAGGATCATATTAGTCTCCTCATCATAGTCACTAGCGGACTCATATCCACCATCCGCGGTAGCAATCATCACACGCGGAGATTTGCATTCCCTCACATAATGACCTCCTCCCTTACAACGACGACAAATAATATCACTTGTGTGCCCTGTTGATGCCATGGAAGAAGCAGAACTCTGTGCAGGCCCAGCAGGTGCGCTGTTGGCAGATAATGGTGGTTGTGCCTGTTTTCTTGTATCACGACTGGAGGAGACACCTGATTGAGGTGCTGGTGCAGTTGAAGTAGAAGATGCACGCGGTGTCCATGATGAAGGTCGGCCTGCAGAAAAGTTAGTTCGCGCCAATGCTTGTCGATCCTGCACTTCACGTTCAGCTTTACAAGCAAGATGGAATAAACGAGTGATATTAGTATACTCCTTATAGTCTAGAATGGTCTGAATCTCTCTATTTAATCCACCCAGAAAACATGCAAGCATAGCTTCATTCTCCTCAACAATACCACATCTAATCATGCCAGTTTGTAATTCCTGATAATATTCTTCTACAAAATTTTTTCCTTGTCTTAAGCGCTGTAATTTCTGAAGCAATTCACGTTGATAATATGGTGGAACCCAACGAGTACGCATAGCAGTTTTCAAAGCAGCCCAAGTAGTTGGAATAGGATATAATCTACAATGTTCAGACCACCATACACATGCAAAACTAGTGAAAGCACAAACAGCAGCGGCAACCCGTCTCTCCTCGGGATATTGTAAACATGTAAATTGTTGTTCAGTTTCTAACTCCCAAGTAAGATATATATCAGGAACATATCTACCCTCAAAAGGTGGAATATTCAATTTCAGTTTAGGAAGATGGTCATGATCTCGTACCTGAGGGAAAGCCCTACCATTGTGATTATTTGCATGTGGACGACCTGGTGGTTGTGGTGCAGGTGGTTGCACGTAGTTCTGATTTTGAGCAACCTCATCCTCGTAATCTCCCACATAATCATCCTCCTCCGCATCAGCAGCAAGAGCCACAGAAGTATCAACAGCAGCACCAACAGTTTGGCCAAACGCAAGAGGAACACGGCTCGCTCGGCGGAGATCTGTTTCGTGACGTGGAGGTAGTCGTTGTTGTTGTTGTTGGAGAGGTGCGTTAGGTGCAGCGGGTGGTGGTGGTGGAAGACGCGCGAGCAATTCATTAAACTTGTTATCGAGCTTTATTTCGAACGTCTTCTCTATGCCATCTATCTTCTCCATGGCCTCTTCAAATCTGTTTAGCACATCTTGCACCTGTCCACTCATCATTTGCTGAAATTTATCATGCAAATCCTTATTCGTCATGTTCTCCCAGTCAGTCTCGTCGGCTTGTGATCCTGGCATGGTTAGCAGCAATAGAAACACACAAGAATATGATCCTACAGACTACTAACAAGAGGTGGTGGTGGGTGTCACAAATCCGTCAAGCAAATCTCGAATTCTTACCAGTTCTTACCCAGCAGCAGGCGGTGATCGGCAACCGTTGTAGTCAAAAACTCTCAAAGCTTGGATAGAGCGATTACCAGGGAGAGTCAAACGCACGACGTAGATGTATGTGGAGCTGGGAAGGCTTATAATATGGTAGCAAAAAGGGTCAGCAATAATCAATTTAGAGATGCAAAGTTGAATAAACGCTCAACGACGGTACTGTGCTGGTCCTAGGCTAGACTGTGCTAGAGAGGCGAGCCTAGAACACCAACAAAATCACGGCGCGGCACGTAAACAAGGGAAAAGCACACTCTGGATTTTTTTCGCTCTTTTTTTTGCGTTGTTTTTTTTGGGCTGCTTTTTTTTTTGCGAAACATCACTATAATGGCGAGTGTCTCAAAACTCTTCCTAGGTCAAACTGACAGGATGGGCACGAAATTTTTTCGACCAGTTTTTTTTTTCGACTGCCCGGACCCAAAAACTGGAAACGGGTCAAAAAAAACTTCCTATAATGGCACCTGTCTCAAAACACTCAGAAAGTTTTTTTTGAAAACGCATTTTTCGAAAAAATTTC
>NC_041384.1:328425556-328449216 GCF_002162155.2 Triticum dicoccoides | reverse complement strand
GAAATTCCCCCCCTCTTCCTCCATATATACAGCCCTTAGGGCATCGTTTAGACTTTGGGTTTTGTTTAGATTAAAAGTTCGCCATAGCTGCAACTTCGCGTACTTCGTTTGTGTTCAACGACCAGACAAAGGCGTCACAGAACCCCACCTTGATCAATAAAGCTTTCATCTTATATTCGCAATATCCAGATTGCAATCTTAGTTTCTTGCTTGTTCTTCGTTTGCTCGCAGGAAACAGACCCTCGTGGTCAGGTTGATCGTGCTCCGGCGTGGTCAATAACCTCTCGGAGTTGGTTTAGCGATTGCTAAGGCGCGACGTCCTCGCACGTTCGTAGTCGGATCGTCAAAGTCGACTTCCACCAAAGCGATATCCATCATCTCATCGAAAGATCGGGACCCTCGCCTCTATCATCAACGCTCCGGACGAATTTGAAGGTGATTCTAATTGGGTTGGAAAGTGCACGAAATCTAGTTTCCAACAAAAAAAGAATCACCCAATTCGGAGTCCGTATGAAAAAGTTGTGTGCGTTTTGAGTCAGGTATGTCTGTGCAGTCCGAATCTGAATCCAGAACGTGAGAGACTTGGACTCTATCTTATCTTGGGCCAAAAGTGACGTGAGAGAACTTTTTGGACGGCAAATAAACATCTCTTTCTTCCTTATCTTCATATGTGGATTGTACAAATGTTCCATACACCTGCAATTAGACAAAACACAAAAGTGTGTGAAGTATTTTTGTTCTGGATAACATAAATAGATTATTGAATAGTTTGCACTAGAAATCACCTGACAAATATGCATATATGCAATATTTTTGGTCATATCCAAGGTAGTCATGTCCTCATCATCCTCCCCTTCTTGAAAATAAAGCCGTCCTCGGCGTTGCTTAATCTGAAATGTGGCTAACAAAAGAGACAAGGTGTACATGTTGTATATGTATATGTCATCCATTTTTACTTCCCTTGATTTTTGCATATATGACACATGAATAGATGAGTAACTTGCATAGTTCATAAAATCTAAAGCCAAAAAATTAGCACAAGAAGTAGAAGGCATGAAAATATTGCAACTCAGTTTGCACATATAAGTGAAGCTCTTATTCATTTCAAAAGATTGACAATGTTCATCATTAAACCATCCCAACATCGGTGAATAAACCTTACATGCATCAAATTTACATGCTACAACATGCTTAAATAAGCAAACATGCAATAAGTCATTCAACACAGAATCATCACCAAGATTAGAGGTCATATCAAAATGATTAAACATTGGTTCTTTTGCATCAATAGTTAATTCAATGGGTGCACTCAAAATTGTTGGTATTTCAGTTGTTTGATCACATGGCAAAGTCAAATTATCAACGTAGTCCTCTAAAATAGGTGGTGTGATCAAAGTAGTGGGTAGCTCATCAGATGGTGCATTCAAATTGACAAGGCATTCATCATTCTCATGTAGAGATGGAAGATCAGTACCTTTGTCATTACCTCTTATGATCAACTCAGATGATGTAGCCACTCTCGGGGGCGATGTGTCACATGGTGGAGGTGATGTAGTCCTGACAACAAAGGATGTGGTTGTCATAGTATGCCTAGTAGTTGAAGGAACAATCATATCAACTCTTGGAATGTGCACCGTGCGCTTGTTCTCCTCGTGGCCAACACGTCGTTTTATTTCCTGTTCAGCTTTGCAAGCAAGATGAAACAAATGGTCCATAGGATAACACTCTTCATGAATTAGTATCTCTTGAATATCACGGTTTAATCCTCCCCAAAATCTATCCATAAAATCATCTTCACTTTCTTCTAAAGAGGAATGCAACAAGGTAGTTTGTAAATCATCATAATATTTTGTTACAGTTTCACTACCTTGTTTTAAGTGTTGCAACTTCTTAATCATGTCACGAGTATAATAAGCAGGGACGAAAGTATGTCGCATGGCAAGTTTCAAATCATCCCAAGTAGTAGGAATATAATCAGGGTGTAACCGACAATATTCACTCCACCAAACCAAAGCATAACCAGTGAAAGGACCAACCGCAACCTTAACCTTTTTATGTTCATTAAAATTATGGGAAGCAAATATATTTTTTATGTCGAACTCCCATTCAATATATAAAGCAGGTTTAAAACGGCCATTAAATGGTGGTATAGATACATTAACCTGATCATGTGCATTTGGATGTTTGTGCACCTCTCGTGACGGTTGTGGTATTTGCAAAGATGGTAGCACGTCTCCCGCGATCGACAAAGCCCATGAATTGACTCTGGATCCTGTCATGATCAGTAGAACAAGAAACAAAACCCAAAAATAATGTTCCTATAACTACTAGGATGTGGTGGTAAAACGCTCACAGTAAAGCAAATATCAATGTCTTACAAGTTCTTACCATGCAGCAGGCGGTGATCGGCAACCAGCGGTGTCAAGTAACTCCGAATATTGAGTAAAGCGATTGCCAGGGGAGCGTACGTATACACGGTGTAGAAATATGTGGAGCTGGGTTGGCTATATATGGTAGCAAAAGATTAGCAATAATCAATTCAAAGATGCAATGTTGAATAAACGCTCAACGACGGTACTGTGCTGATCCTAGGCTAGACCGAACTAGAGACGCGAGCCTAGAACACTAATGAGGTCACGTCGTAGCACAACCAGCATCAATGAAGGATACAAAGTAGCTCTGGACAGCAAGATATAAGTGAAGATCACAACGGCAGTAAAGATAATGATGTGAAACAATAGCCAAGCTGTTTTACTGAACAATGCACAAAACAGATTCCAATCCGAATTCAGGTACGAGATTGATTCTAGATAGATCCAATTTTTTTTTCTTCTCTCTTTTTTTTTCTCATGCTTTTTTTTTCTTTTTCTTCTCCCTCTTTTTCTTTTTTTTTCTTTCCTTTTCTCTCTCTTTTTTTTTCTTTATCTTCTTTTTCTCCCTCTTTCCAAGACAAACTAGATAAGATGCATATTCGATCAGGCGAAGATGTGAGTGACTCAACTATGATTATGACAATAAACAGTGCGTAGCACGTGGTGGAAATTGGTGGATTGGATGGTGGACAGCGGGTGGGATAATGATGCAGCGGCTGCGTGACTAATGTGAACAGAACTCGAAACTCTAAAGGAACTAGACACTAAGACCAGCAACTCGACACGACGATGCAACCGATAATTCAACTATGCAAGCAATGAAAAGAAAATTGCAAAGGCTCAGACTGGCTTGGACCAAGGATGAATAGATCTAACTCTTTTTTGTGGCTTTTTCTTGGACAATAGGTAAGAAAGTAAATCTAATCTAGGAAAACTGGAAATTCTCACCGAGCAACCTGAAAACTGATACCACTTGATAGAGGCGAGGGTCTCGATCTTTCGATGAGATGATAACTATCGATTTGGTGGAGACGACTTTGACGATCCGACTACAAACGTGCACGACGTTGCGCCTTAGCAATCGCTAAACCAATCTCCTGAGGTTACTGACGATGCCAGAAGCACGGTCAGCCTGACCACGAAGGTCTATTCCTGCAAGCAATCGAAGAACGAGCAAGAATATGATAAAGCAATCTGAATATTGCAAATATATATGAGGTATTGATAATGGTGGGGATCCGTAAGCGGTCTTGGTCTGGTCGTTGGACACAAACGAAGTACACGAAGTTGCAATGGCTAACTTTTAACTAAACAAATCCCCAGGAAAAAGCTACTAGATGGATCTACTTATATAGGAGCAAGGGGTGGCGGCCAAGGAGGTGGGAGGACGTCCCAAGGCAGCCTAAAACTAAATCTAGGTCGTACAAGGCCAATGGGCCCAAGTGGAGGTGATGTAACACCTTTGGACTTGTAGTTTGACTCGGATTCTGCTGCAACATCAGATTGTTTCGTCCACAACTCAACGCTCCGGACGAATTTGAAGGTGATTCCAATTGGGTTGGAAAGTTCACGAAATCTAGTTTTCAACAAAAAAAGAATCACCCAATTCGGAGTCCGTATGAAAAACTTGTGTGCGTTTTGAGTCAGGTATGTCTGTGCAGTCCGAATCTGAATCCAGAACGTGAGAGACTTGGACTCTATCTTCTCTTGGGCCAAAAGTGACGTGAGAGAACTTTTTGAACAGCAAATAAACATCTCTTTCTTCCTTATCTTCATATGTGGATTGTACAAATGTCCCATACACCTGCAATTAGACAAAACACAAAAGTGTGTGAAGTATTTTTGTTCTGAATAACATAAATAGATTATTGAATAGTTTGCACTAGAAATCACCTGACAAATATGCATATATGCAATATTTTTGGTCATATCCAAGGTAGTCATGTCCTCATCATCCTCCCCTTCTTGAAAATAAAGCCGTCCTCGGCGTTGCTTAATCTGAAATGTGGCTAACAAAAGAGACAAGGTGTACATGTTGTATATGTATATGTCATCCATTTTTACTTCCCTTGATTTTTGCATATATGACACATGAATAGATGAGTAACTTGCATAGTTCATAAAATCTAAAGCCAAAAAATTAGCACAAGAAGTAGAAGGCATGAAAATATTGCAACTCAGTTTGCACATATAAGTGAAGCTCTTATTCATTTCAAAAGATTGACAATGTTCATCATTAAACCATCCCAACATTGTTGAATAAACCTTACTTGCATCAAATTTACATGCTACAACATGCTTAAATAAGCAAACATGCAATAAGTCATTCAACACAGAATCATCACCAAGATTAGAGGTCATATCAAAATGATTAAACATTGGTTCTTTTGCATCAATAGTTAATTCAATGGGTGCACTCAAAATTGTTGGTATTTCAGTTGTTTGATCACATGGCAAAGTCAAATTATCAACGTAGTCCTCTAAAATAGGTGGTGTGATCAAAGTAGTGGGTAGCTCATCAGATGGTGCATTCAAATTGACAAGGCATTCATCATTCTCATGTAGAGATGGAAGATCAGTACCTTTGTCATTACCTCTTATGATCAACTCAGATGATGTAGCAACTCTCGGGGGCGATGTGTCACATGGTGGAGGTGATGTAGTCCTGACAACAACGGATGTGGTTGTCATAGTATGCCTAGTAGTTGAAGGAACAATCATATCAACTCTTGGAATGTGCACCGTGCGCTTGTTCTCCTCGTGGCCAACACGTCGTTTTATTTCCTGTTCAGCTTTGCAAGCAAGATGAAACAAATGGTCCATAGGATAACACTCTTCATGAATTAGTATCTCTTGAATATCACGGTTTAATCCTCCTCAAAATCTATCCATAAAATCATCTTCACTTTCTTCTAAAGAGGAATGCAACAAGGTAGTTTGTAAATCATCATAATATTTTGTTACAGTTTCACTACCTTGTTTTAAGTGTTGCAACTTCTTAATCATGTCACGAGTATAATAAGCAGGGACGAACGTATGTCGCATGGCAAGTTTCAAATCATCCCAAGTAGTAGGTATATAATCAGGGTGTAACCGACAATATTCACTCCACCAAACCAAAGCATAACCAGTGAAAGAACCAACCGCAACCTTAACCTTTTTATGTTCATTGAAATTATGGGAAGCAAATATATTTTTTACGTCGCACTCCTATTCAATATATAAAGCAGGTTTAAAACGTCCATTAAATGGTGGTATAGATACATTAACCTGATCATGTGCATTTGGATGTTTGTGCACCTCTCGTGACGGTTGTGGTATTTGCAAAGGTGGTGGCACGTCTCCCACGATCGACAAAGCCCATGAATTGACTCTGGATCCTGTCATGATTTGTAGAACAAGAAACAAAACCCAAAAATAATGTTCCTATAACTACTAGGATGTGGTGGTAAAACGCTCACAGTAAAGCAAATATCAATGTCTTACAAGTTCTTACCATGCAGCAGGCGGTGATCGGCAACCAGCGGTGTCAAGTAACTCCGAATATTGAGTAACGCGATTGCCAGGGGAGCGTACGTATACACGGTGTAGAAATATATGGAGCTGGGTTGGCTATATATGGTAGCAAAAGATTAGCAATAATCAATTCAAAGATGCAATGTTGAATAAACGCTCAACGACGGTACTGTGCTGGTCCTAGGCTAAACCGGACTAGAGACGCGAGCCTAGTACACTTATGAGGTCACGTCGTAGCACAACTAGCATCAATGAAGGATACTAAGTAGCTCTGGACAGCAAGATATAAGTGAAGATCACAACGGCAGTAAAGATAATGAGGTGAAACAACAGCCAAGCAGGATATATCAACAACTTTGTCTCCAACTTTCCTCTGAAAAAGTTTGTGCCGATTTTTTTGTTTTTTTTTCTTCTCTCTTTTTTTTTCCTCACACTTTTTTTCTTTCTCTCCTTTTTTTTCTCTGACTTTTTTTTCTCCTTTTTTTCTCGTTTTTTTCTCTCTTTTTTTTCTCCCTCTTTCCAAAACAAACTAGATAAGATGCAGATTGGATCAAGTGAAGATGTGAACGATCTCAACTATTATTATGACAATGAATGGTGGGTAGCACGTGGTGGAAATTGATGGATGGGTGGTGGACAGCGGAAAAGATAATGATGCAGCGGTGGCGTGACTAATTTGAACAGAACTCGAAACTCTAAACGAACTAGACACTAAGACCAGCAACTCGACACGACGATGCAACCGATAATTCAACTATGCAAGCAATGAAAAGAAAATTGCAAAGGCTCAGACTGGCTTGGACCAAGGATGAATAGATCTAACTCTTTTTTGTGGCTTTTTCTTGGACAATAGGTAAGAAAATAAATCTAATCTAGGAAAACTGGAAATTCTCACCGAGCAACCTGAAAACTGATACCACTTGATAGAGGCGAGGGTCCCGATCTTTCGATGAGATGATAACTATCGATTTGGTGGAGACGACTTTGACGATCCGACTACAAACGTGCAACGACGTTGTGCCTTAGCAATCGCTAAACCAACTCCGAGAGGTTATTGACCACGCCGGAGCACGATCAACCTGACCACGAAGGTCTATTCCTGCAAGCAATCGAAGAACAAGCAAGAATATGATAAAAGCAATCTGAATATCGCAAATATGTATGAAGTATTGATAATGGTGGGGATCCGAAAAGTGGTCTTGGTCTGGTCGTTGGACACAAACGAAGCACACGAAGTTGCAATGGCTAACTTTTAACTAAACAAATCCCAAGGAAAAGCTACTAGATGGATCTACTTATATAGGAGCAAGGGGTGGCGGCCAAGGAGGTGGGAGGACGTCCCAAGGCAGCCTAAAACTAAATCTAGGTCGTACAAGGCCAATGGGCCCAAGTGGAGGTGATGTAACACCTTTGGACTTGTAGTTTGACTCGGATTCTGCTGCAGCATCAGATTGTTTCGTCCACAACTCAACGCTCCGGACGAATTTGAAGGTGATTCCAATTGGGTTGGAAAGTGCACGAAATCTCGTTTCCAATAAAAAAGAGTCACCCAATTCGGAGTCCGTATGAAAAACTTGTGTGCGTTTTGAGTCAGGTATGTCTGTGCAGTCCGAATCTGAATCCAGAACGTGAGAGACTTGGACTCTATCTTATCTTGGGCCAAAAGTGACGTGAGAGAACTTTTTGGACGGCAAATAAACATCTCTTTCTTCCTTATCTTCATATGTGGATTGTACAAATGTCCCATACACCTGCAATTAGACAAAACACAAAAGTGTGAAGTATTTTTGTTCTGGATAACATAAATAGATTATGGAATAGTTTGCACTAGAAATCACCTGACAAATATGCATATATGCAATATTTTTGCTCATATCCAAGGTAGTCATGTCCTCATCATCTAATCTTGATGATGATTCTGTGTCCAATGACTTATTGCATGTTTGCTTATTTAAGCATGTTGTAGCATGTAAATTTGATGCAAGTAAGGTTTATTCATCGAAGTTAGGATGGTTTAGTGATGAACATTGCCAATATTTTGAAGTGAATAAGAGCTTCACTTATATGTGCAAACTGAGTTGCAATATTTTCATGCCTTCTACTTCTTGTGATAATTTTTTGGCTTTAGATTTTATGAACAATGAAAGTTACTCATGTATACATGTGACATGTGTGCAAAAATCAAGGGAAGTTAAAATGGATGACATATACATATACAACATGTACACCTTGTCTCTTTTGTTAGCCACATTTCAGATTAAGCAATGTCGAGGACGGCTTTGTTTTCAAAAAGGGGAGGATGATGAGGACATGACTACCTTGGATACGACCAAAAATATTGCATACATGCATATTTGTCATGTGATTTCTAATGCAAACTATTCAATAGTCTATTTATGTTATCCAGAACGAAAATACTTCACACACTTTTGTGTTTGGCTAATTGCAGGTGTATGGGACATTTGTACAATCCACATATGAAGATAAGGGAAAAGGAGATGTTTAGGTTGTGTTCAAAAAGTCCTCTCACGTCACTTTTGGGCCAAGAGAAGATAGAGTCCAAGTCTCTCACGTTCTGGATTCAGATTCGGACTACACAGACATACCTGACTCAAAACGCCAACAACTTTTTCATACGGACTCCGAATTGGGTGATTCTTTTTTTGTTGGAAACTAGATTACGTTCTCTTTCCATCCCTATTGGATTCACCTTCAAATTCGTCCGGAGCGTTGAGTTACTGACGAAACAATCTGACGTTGCAGCAGAATCTGAGTCAAACTACAAGCCCAAAGGTGTTGCATCACCTTCACTTGGGCCCATGAGCCTTGTACGACCTAGGGTTAGTTTTAGGCTGCCTTGGGACGTGCTCCCACCTCCTTGGCCGCCACCCCTTGCTCCTATATAAGTAGATCCATCTAGTAGCTTTTTCCTTGGGATTTGTTTAGTTAAAAGTTAGCCATTGCAACTTCGTGTACTTCGTTTGTGTCCAACGACCAGACCAAGACCGCTTACGGATCCCACCATTATCAATACTTCATATATATTCGCAATATTTAGATTGATTTATCATATTCTTGCTCGTTCTTCGATTGCTTGCAGGAATAGACCTTCGTGGTCAGGCTGATCATGCTTCCAGCATCGTCAGTAACCTCAGGACATTGGTTTAGTGATTGCTAAGGCGCAACGTCGTGCATGTTTGTAGTCGGATCATCAAAGTCGTCTCCACCAAATCGATAGTTATCATCTCATCGAAAGATCGGGACCCTCGCCTCTATCATGTTCACAACACTACGCCCAGCCTGCTACACAGGTTTCATTCATTATTAGTTTGAGCAAAGTGCTCATGTCATAGCCACTGAATACATCACAAGTGCTAAATACACTACAAATAAAGAGACAATCATCCTATAGAGCACATCGATTTTGCCCATTATCTTCACAAGCTCTTTCATCTCCTCATTGCTGTCAAGGTCGTAAAGCAGCTGTTGCTTGGCCATGATCAGAGGAACTGCATCTTTAACCTTCTGCTCCGCATCTTCCTCTTCTGTCGTTCCTTAAGTTACTTGTCCAACACCCCAACCTACTGGTATTGGGATTCCTCGGCTAACCAAATAATCTGCGTAGTTGCACTCCCCCACATCAGCAACTTCCTAGAAATACAAATCACATGAATCCTCCCTTTTCTGCACGAATCAAATTGGAAGATCATCAACCAAACTATTAAAAAAATCAGCAACTGAAAGCAGCAGAACAACACTTAAACATACTGTTACCCCATGATTCGGGCATTTGTAGAAGACTCGGCCAGGGTTGAGGATTGTGGTTGAGATGCGAAGGATTACTCGGCGTGATTTGCAGTAGTGGCACCACACCAACGGCAGCGGGTTGCGATAAGCAACCGGCTGTGGTGCACGTGCCGGCAGGGGTGTGATGAGACCCACATGCGATGGTATGGGTGGCGACTTGGCGCATATTTGGTTGTTGCCTGCTGAAGAGAAGGTGGACGAGCAGCCAGCGGACGTGGTGATGAGGACATGACTACCTTGGATATGACCAAAAATATTGCATATATGCATATTTGTCAGGTGATTTCTAGTGCAAACTATTCAATAATCTATTTATGTTATCCAGAACAAAAATACTTCACACACTTTTGTGTTTTGTCTAATTGCAGGTGTATGGGACATTTGTACAATCCACATATGAAGATAAGGAAGAAAGAGATGTTTATTTGCTGTCCAAAAAGTTCTCTCACGTCACTTTTGGCCCAAGAGAAGATAGAGTCCAAGTCTCTCACGTTCTGGATTCAGATTCGGACTGCACAGACACACCTGACTCAAAACGGACACAAGTTTTTCATACGGACTTCGAATTGGGTGATTCTTTTTTTGTTGGAAACTAGATTTCGTGCACTTTCCAACCCAATTGGAATCACCTTCAAATTCGTCCGGAACGTTGAGTTGTGGACGAAACAATCTGATGCTGCAGCAGAATCCGAGTCAAACTACAAGTCCAAAGGTGTTACATCACCTTCACTTGGGCCCATTGGCCTTGTAAGACCTAGATTTAGTTTTAGGCTGCCTTGGGACATCCTCCCACCTCCTTGGCCGCCACCCCTTGCTCCTATATAAGTAGATCCATCTAGTAGCTTTTCCCTGGGATTTGTTTAGTTAAAAGTTAGCCAACGCAACTTCGTGTACTTCGTTTGTGTCCAACGACCAGACCAAGACCGCTTTCGGATCCCCACCTTTATCAATACTTCATACATATTTGCAATATTCAGATTGCTTTTATCATATTCTTGCTCGTTCTTCGATTGCTTGCAGGAATAGACCTTCGTGGTCAGGTTGACCGTGCTTCCGGCGTGGTCAATAACCTCTGGAGATTGGTTTAGCGATTGCTAAGGCGCAATGTCGTGCACGTTTGTAGTCGGATCGTCAAAGTCGTCTCCACCAAATCGATAGTTATCATCTCATCGAAAGATCGGGACACCCCCGCCTCTATCAAGTGGTATCAGAGCCAGGTTGCTCGGTGAGAATTTCCAGTTTTTCCTAGATTAGATTTATTTTCTTACCTATTGTCCAAGAAAAAGCCACAAAACAAAAGTTAGATCTATTCATCCTTTGTCCAACGACCAGACCAAGACCGCTTCCGGATCCCCACCATTATCAATACCTCATATATATTTGCAATATTCAGATTGCTTTATCATATTCTTGCTCGTTCTTCGATTGCTTGCAGGAATAGACCTTCGTGGTCAGGCTGACCGTGCTTCCGGCATCGTCAGTAACCTCAGGAGATTGGTTTAGCGATTGCCAAGGCGCAACGTCGTGCACGTCTGTAGTCGGATCGTCAAAGTCATCTCCACCAAATCGATAGTTATCATCTCATTGAAAGATCGGGACACCCCCGCCTCTATCAAGTGGTATCAGAGCCTTTGCAATTTTCTTTTCATTGTTTGCATTATTGAATTATCGGTTGCATCGCCGTGTCGAGTTGCTGGTCTTAGTGTCTAGTTCCTTTAGAGTTTCGAGTTCTGTTCACATTAGTCACGCAGCTGCTGCATCATTATCGCATTCGCTGTCCACCATCCCATCCACCAATTTCCACCATGTGCTACGCACTGTTTATTGTCATAATCATAGTTGAGGTCACTCACATTTTCGCCTGATCGAATCTGCATCTTATCTAGTTTGTCTTGGAAAGAGGGAGAAAAAGAAGATAAAGAAAAAAAAGAGAGAAAAAAGGAAAGAAAAAAAAAGAAAAAGAGAGAGAAGAAAAAGAAAAAAAAGCGTGAGAAAAAAAAGAGAGAAGAAAAAAAAATTGGATCTATCTAGAATCAATCTCGTACCTGAATTCGGATTGGAATCTGTTTTGCGCACTGTTCAGTAAAACGGGTGTATCTTCCTCATACGAAGTCCGTTTTGGCTCCGTGAGTACTCAAATTGAAGCTAGCAACGAGCCGCATCTAAATAGTTGCAGAAGCTATTTCAATATTTGACACCTCAAAATCGGCTTCTAAATAGGTCTTTTTGCCCTCCGAAGTTCGTGAACACAACTTGTTCCAATTTTTCAGGCCAGTTTTAGAATTCTTTGACTCCTCATATCAACTCGGAATTGAGTGATTCTTTTTGCATTGGAAAGCTTGAGTTAGTAGCATTCTTTGAAAGAATTTATCAGAAAATTGTCTCAAACTTTTCAAGAGGAAAGTTGGAGAGAGAGTTGTTGTATATCCTACTTGGCAGTTGTTTTTCATCATTATCTTCACTGCCGTTGTGATCTTCACTTATATCTTGCTGTCAAGAGCTACTTAGTATCCTTCATTGATGCTAGTTGTGCTACGCCGTGACCTTATTAGTGTTGTAGGCTCGCGTCTCTAGTCCGGTCTAGCCTAGGACCAGCACAGTACCGTCGTTGAGCGTTTATTCAACATTGC
Source organism: Triticum dicoccoides (assembly GCF_002162155.2). Classification (NCBI taxonomy): domain Eukaryota; kingdom Viridiplantae; phylum Streptophyta; class Magnoliopsida; order Poales; family Poaceae; genus Triticum; species Triticum dicoccoides. The sequence continues at coordinate 328,436,891 of NC_041384.1, read as the reverse complement.
ATCTTTGAATTGATTATTGCTAATCTTTTGCTACCATATATAGCCAACCCAGCTCCACATATTTCTACACCGTGTATACGTACGCTCCCCTGGCAATCGCTTTACTCAATATTCGGAGTTACTTGACACCGCTGGTTGCCGATCACCGCCTGCTGCATGGTAAGAACTTGTAAGACATTGATATTTGCTTTACTGTTAGCGTTTTAACACCACATTCTAGTAGTTATAGGAACATTATTTTTGAGTTTTGTTTCTTGTTCTACTAATCATGACAGGATCCAGAGTCAATTCATGGGCTTTGTCGATCGCGGGAGACGTGCCACCACCTTTGCAAATACCACAACCGTCACGAGAGGTGCACAAACATCCAAATGCACATGATCAGGTTAATGTATCTATACCACCATTTAATGGCCGTTTTAAACCTGCTTTATATATTGAATGGGAGTTCGACATAAAAAATATATTTGCTTCCCATAATTTCGATGAACATAAAAAGGTTAAGGTTGCGGTTGGTTCTTTCACTGGTTATGCTTTGGTTTGGTGGAGTGAATATTGTCGGTTACACCCTGATTATATACCTACTACTTGGGATGATTTGAAACTTGCCATGCGACATACTTTCGTCCCTGCTTATTATACTCGTGACATGATTAAGAAGTTGCAACACTTAAAACAAGGTAGTGAAACTGTAACAAAATATTATGATGATTTACAAACTACCTTGTTGCATTCCTCTTTAGAAGAAAGTGATAGAGGCAAAGGTGTCCCGTCTTTCGATGAGATGGTGGATTTCGCTTTGGTGGAAGTCGACTTTGACGATCCGACTACGAACGTGCGAGGACGTCGCGCCTTAGCAATCGCTAAACCAACTCCGAGAGGTTATTGACCACGCCGGAGCACGATCAACCTGACCACGAGGGTCTGTTTCCTGCGAGCAAACGAAGAACAAGCAAGAAACTAAGATTGCAATCTGGATATTGCGAATATAAGATGAAAGCTTTGTTGATCAAGGTGGGGTTCTGTGACGCCTTTGTCTGGTCGTTGAACACAAACGAAGTACGCGAAGTTGCAGCTATGGCGAACTTTTAATCTAAACAAAACCCAAAGTCTAAACGATGCCCTAAGGGCTGTATATATGGAGGAAGAGGGGGGAATTTCGTGGCCCTTGGTGGAGGGGTCCGAAATCAACCCTATCTCTTGTTTCCCCACACATACGGACTCTAAAAATAGCCTATACTTATGTATTTCGAAATTACATGGGCCTGGCCCAATAATAAGGTGACGCAGCACCTAAAATAGCCTCGGGACGAAATTTAGGAAGTGGCATCTTGTATATTTCGTCCAAGGCTTCATGCACCCATTATGGTGGCTTCAAAGTCCTGAAATCATCACTTGTAACTCCGTTCTTGTTGCCCTTGCGCATGCCATCATCTCCATGCTTGTTCTTGCTCCAATGTTCATCCTTCTCCAAGCTAGGCCCTTCATTTGTAAGCAAAACAAATGTATCCAATTTAGGCAGCATCATATTCTCATGAACATTAGAATCATTACCAAGAAACGAAAGTACCTGGTAATTTAGTTGGCGTGCACGAGCTCTAGTAATTGGTCCAGTATGTATAGCAGCAGGGGCTGTGGGTGTAACAATTGTATTGATGTCCTCATCACATGATCAGGTTAATGTATCTATACCACCATTTAATGGCCGTTTTAAACCTGCTTTATATATTGAATGGGAGTTCGACATAAAAAATATATTTGCTTCCCATAATTTCGATGAACATAAAAAGGTTAAGGTTGCGGTTGGTTCTTTCACTGGTTATGCTTTGGTTTGGTGGAGTGAATATTGTCGGTTACACCCTGATTATATACCTACTACTTGGGATGATTTGAAACTTGCCATGCGACATACTTTCGTCCCTGCTTATTATACTCGTGACATGATTAAGAAGTTGCAACACTTAAAACAAGGTAGTGAAACTGTAACAAAATATTATGATGATTTACAAACTACCTTGTTGCATTCCTCTTTAGAAGAAAGTGAAGATGATTTTATGGATAGATTTTGGGGAGGATTAAACCGTGATATTCAAGAGATACTAATTCATGAAGAGTGTTATCCTATGGACCATTTGTTTCATCTTGCTTGCAAAGCTGAACAGGAAATAAAATGACGTGTTGGCCACGAGGAGAACAAGCGCACGGTGCACATTCCAAGAGTTGATATGATTGTTCCTTCAACTACTAGGCATACTATGACAACCACATCCGTTGTTGTCAGGACTACATCACCTCCACCATGTGACACATCGCCCCCGAGAGTGGCTACACAACCTGAGTTGATCATAAGAGGTAATGACAAAGGTACTAATCTTCCATCTCTACATGAGAATGATGAATGCCTTGTCAATTTGAATGCACCATCTGATGAGCTACCCACTACTTTGATCACACCACCTATTTTAGAGGACTACGTTGATAATTTGACTTTGCCATGTGATCAAACAACTGAAATACCAACAATTTTGAGTGCACCCATTGAATTAACTATTGATGCAAAAGAACCAATGTTTAATCATTTTGATATGACCTCTAATCTTGGTGATGATTCTGTGTTGAATGACTTATAGCATGTTTGCTTATTTAAGCATGTTGTAGCATGTAAATTTGATGCAAGTAAGGTTTATTCACCAATGTTGGGATGGTTTAATGATGAACATTGTCAATCTTTTGAAATGAATAAGAGCTTCACTTATATGTGCAAACTGAGTTGCAATATTTTCATGCCTTCTACTTCTTGTGCTAATTTTTTGGCTTTAGATTTTATGAACTATGCAAGTTACTCATCTATTCATGTGTCATATATGCAAAAATCAAGGGAAGTAAAAATGGATGACATATACATATACAACATGTACACCTTGTCTCTTTTGTTAGCCACATTTCAGATTAAGCAACGCCGAGGACGGCTTTATTTTCAAGAAGGGGAGGATGATGAGGACATGACTACCTTGGATATGACCAAAAATATTGCATATATGCATATTTGTCAGGTGATTTTTAGTGCAAACTATTCAATAATCTATTTATGTTATCCAGAACAAAAAATACTTCACACACTTTTGTGTTTTGTCTAATTGCAGGTGTATGGGACATTTGTACAATCCACATATGAAGATAAGGAAGAAAGAGATGTTTATTTGCTGTCCAAAAAGTTCTCTCACGTCACTTTTGGCCCAAGAGAAGATAGAGTCCAAGTCTCTCACGTTCTGAATTCAGATTCGGACTGCACAGACATACCTGACTCAAAACGCACACAAGTTTTTCATACGGACTCCGAATTGGGTGATTCTTTTTTTGTTGGAAACTAGATTTCGTGCACTTTCCAACCCAATTGGAATCACCTTCAAATTCGTCCGGAGCGTTGAGTTGTGGACGAAACAATCTGATGCTGCAGCAGAATCCGAGTCAAACTACAAGTCCAAAGGTGTTACATCACCTCCACTTGGGCCCATTGGCCTTGTACGACCTAGATTTAGTTTTAGGCTGCCTTGGGACGTCCTCCCACCTCCTTGGCCGCCACCCCTTGCTCCTATATAAGTAGATCCATCTAGTAGCTTTTCCTGGGGATTTGTTTAGTTAAAAGTTAGCCATTGCAACTTCGTGTACTTCGTTTGTGTCCAACGACCAGACCAAGACCGCTTACGGATCCCCACCATTATCAATACTTCATATATATTTGCAATATCCAGATTGCTTTATCATATTCTTGCTCGTTCTTCGATTGCTTGCAGGAATAGACCTTCGTGGTCAGGTTGATCGTGCTCCGGCGTGGTCAATAACCTCTCGGAGTTGGTTTAGCGATTGCTAAGGCGCAACGTTGTGCACGTTTGTAGTCGGATCGTCAAAGTCGTCTCCACCAAATCGGTAGTTATCATCTCATCGAAAGATCGGGACACCCCGCCTCTATCAACACCTTAAAGGGACCATCAGCACGTGGCATTAGCTTTGATTTGCGCAAATCAGGAAATCTATCCTTACGCAAATGTAACCAAACAAGATCTCCAGGTGCAAACACAACATGTTTTCTACCCTTATCTCCAGCAAGTTTATATTTAGCATTCATACGCTCAATGTTTTCCTTAGTTAACTCATGCATTTTTAAAATCAATTCAGCACGTTGTTTAGCATCAAAATTAACCTTCTCCGAAGATGGAAGAGGCAACAAATCAATAGGTGCACGAGGTAGGAAACCATACACAACTTCAAAAGGGCACATCTTAGTAGTAGAATGCAATGAACGATTATAAGCAAATTCAATATGAGGCAAGCATTCCTCCCACATTTTCTTATTATTCTTCAAAACAGCCCTAAGCATAGTAGACAACGTTCTATTGACTACTTCAGTTTGTCCATCAGTTTGGGGGTGACAAGTAGTACTAAAAAGCAGTTTAGTCCCCAACTTAGCCCATAAACATCTCCAAAAGTGGCTAAGAAATTTAGTATCACGATCTGAAACAATAGTATTTGGCACACCATGCAAGCGAATAATTTCACGAAAGAACAAATCAGAAAAATTAACAGCATCATCGCTTTTATGACATGGTATAAAGTGTGCCATTTTCGAGAATCTATCCACGACAACAAATATGCTATCCCTCCCCTTCTTTGTTCGAGGTAAACCTAAAACAAAGTCCATAGATATATCCTCCCAAGGAACACTAGGTACAGGCAAAGGCATATATAAAAAATGAGGATTGAGTCGTGACTTAGCTTTTTGACATGTAGTGCAGCGAGCAATAAAACGCTCAACATCCCGTCTCATCTTTGGCCAAAAGAAATGTGTAGCAAGTACGTCCTCCGTCTTCTTCACGCCAAAGTGTCCCATTAATCCTCCTCCATGCGCCTCCTGCAACAACAAAAGACGAACGGAGCTAGCTGGAATGCATAGCTTGTTAGCACGAAACACAAGTCCATCGTTAACAACAAACTTGTTCCACATTCTTCCTTCTTTACAATTCTGCATTACATCTTTAAAATCAGCATCATGCACATATTGATCTTTGATGGTCTCCAAACCAAATATTTTGAAGTCAAGTTGTGAAAGCATAGTATAGCGACGAGACAATGCATCAGCAATAACATTTTCTTTTCCCTTCTTGTGTTTAATGACATAAGGGAAAGTCTCAATGAATTCAACCCATTTAGCATGTCTATGATTCAGTTTAGCTTGACTTTTAATATGTTTCAAAGATTCATGATCAGAATGTATAACAAATTCTTTGGGCCATAAATAATGTTGCCATGTTTCTAAAGTCCGAACAAGAGCATATAATTCTTTATCATAAGTAGAATAATTCAGACTAGGCCCACTCAATTTTTCAGAAAAGTATGCAACAGGTTTGCCATCTTGTAATAACACACCTCCTAATCCAATTCCACTATGATAGAGGCAAAGGTGTCCCGTCTTTCGATGAGATGGTGGATTTCGCTTTGGTGGAAGTCGACTTTGACGATCCGACTACGAACGTGCGAGGACGTCGCGCCTTAGCAATCGCTAAACCAACTCCGAGAGGTTATTGACCACGCCGGAGCACGATCAACCTGACCACGAGGGTCTGTTTCCTGCGAGCAAACGAAGAACAAGCAAGAAACTAAGATTGCAATCTGGATATTGCGAATATAAGATGAAAGCTTTATTGATCAAGGTGGGGTTCTGTGACGCCTTTGTCTGGTCGTTGAACACAAACGAAGTACGCGAAGTTGCAGCTATGGCGAACTTTTAATCTAAACAAAACCCAAAGTCTAAACGATGCCCTAAGGGCTGTATATATGGAGGAAGAGGGGGGGAATTTCGTGGCCCTTGGTGGAGGGGTCCGAAATCAACCCTATCTCTTGTTTCCGCACACATACGGACTCTAAAAATAGCCTATACTTATGTATTTCGAAATTACATGGGCCTGGCCCAATAATAAGGTGACGCAGCACCTAAAATAGCCTCGGGACGAAATTTATGAAGTGGCATCTTGTATATTTCGTCCAAGGCTTCATGCACCCATTATGGTGGCTTCAAAGTCCTGAAATCATCACTTGTAACTCCATTCTTGTTCCCCTTGCGCATGCCATCATCTCCATGCTTGTTCTTGCTCCAATGTTCATCCTTCTCCAAGCTAGGCCCTTCATTTGTAAGCAAAACAAATGTATCCAATTTAGGCAGCATCATATTCTCATGAACATTAGAATCTGATGAGGACATGACTACCTTGGATATGACCAAAAATATTGCATATATGCATATTTGTCAGGTGATTTCTAGTGCAAACTATTCAATAATCTATTTATGTTATCCAGAACAAAAATACTTCACACACTTTTGTGTTTTGTCTAATTGCAGGTGTATGGGACATTTGTACAATCCACATATGAAGATAAGGAAGAAAGAGATGTTTATTTGCTGTCCAAAAAGTTCTCTCACGTCACTTTTGGCCCAAGAGAAGATAGAGTCCAAGTCTCTCACGTTCTGGATTCAGATTCGGACTGCACAGACACACCTGACTCAAAACGGACACAAGTTTTTCATACGGACTTCGAATTGGGTGATTCTTTTTTTGTTGGAAACTAGATTTCGTGCACTTTCCAACCCAATTGGAATCACCTTCAAATTCGTCCGGAACGTTGAGTTGTGGACGAAACAATCTGATGCTGCAGCAGAATCCGAGTCAAACTACAAGTCCAAAGGTGTTACATCACCTTCACTTGGGCCCATTGGCCTTGTAAGACCTAGATTTAGTTTTAGGCTGCCTTGGGACATCCTCCCACCTCCTTGGCCGCCACCCCTTGCTCCTATATAAGTAGATCCATCTAGTAGCTTTTCCCTGGGATTTGTTTAGTTAAAAGTTAGCCAACGCAACTTCGTGTACTTCGTTTGTGTCCAACGACCAGACCAAGACCGCTTTCGGATCCCCACCTTTATCAATACTTCATACATATTTGCAATATTCAGATTGCTTTTATCATATTCTTGCTCGTTCTTCGATTGCTTGCAGGAATAGACCTTCGTGGTCAGGTTGACCGTGCTTCCGGCGTGGTCAATAACCTCTGGAGATTGGTTTAGCGATTGCTAAGGCGCAATGTCGTGCACGTTTGTAGTCGGATCGTCAAAGTCGTCTCCACCAAATCGATAGTTATCATCTCATCGAAAGATCGGGACACCCCCGCCTCTATCACGTGGTTGCTGCGGCCAGAGCTTCTGATGCTAGGCAGAGTAAGTAGAGAAGAGGAGAAGCGAATGTTGGATATGTCAGTTTCATTACTTGCAGAGTAGCATAGCACCATATATGATAGAGGCAAAGGTGTCCCGTCTTTCGATGAGATGATGGATATCGCTCTGGTGGAAGTCGACTTTGATGATCCGACTACGAACGTGCGAGGACGTCGCGCCTTAGCAATCGCTAAACCAACTCCGAGAGGTTATTGACCACGCCGGAGCACGATCAACCTGACCACGAGGGTCTGTTTCCTGCGAGCAAACGAAGAACAAGCAAGAAACTGAGATTGCAATCTGGATATTGCGAATATAAGATGAAAGCTTTATTGATCAAGGTGGGGTTCTGTGACTCCTTTGTCTGATCGTTGAACACAAACGAAGTACGCGAAGTTGCAGCTATGGCGAACTTTTAATCTAAACAAAACCCAAAGTCTAAACGATGCCCTAAGGGCTGTATATATGGAGGAAGAGGGGGGAATTTCGTGGCCCTTGGTGGAGGGGTCCGAAATCAACCCTATCTCTTGTTTCCCCACACATACGGACTCTAAAAATAGCCTATACTTATGTATTTCGAAATTACATGGGCCTGGCCCAATAATAAGGTGACGCAGCACCTAAAATAGCCTCGGGACGAAATTTATGAAGTGGCATCTTGTATATTTCGTCCAAGGCTTCATGCACCCATTATGGTGGCTTCAAAGTCCTGAAATCATCACTTGTAACTCCGTTCTTGTTCCCCTTGCGCATGCCATCATCTCCTTGCTTGTTCTTGCTCCAATGTTCATCCTTCTCCAAGCTAGGCCCTTCATTTGTAAGCAAAACAAATGTATCCAATTTAGGCAGCATCATATTCTCATGAAAATTAGAATCATTACCAAGAAACGAAAGTACCTGGTAATTTAGTTGGCGTGCACGAGCTCTAGTAATTGGTCCAGTATGTATAGCAGCAGGGGCTGTGGGTGTAACAATTGTATTGATGTCCTCATCATCCTCCCCTTCTTGAAATGAAGTCGTCCTCGACGGAAGTTCATCTTCCTCACCCAAATAAGGCTTCAAATCTGCAATGTTAAAAGTGGGACTAACCCCAAAATCCGCAGGCAGCTCAAGTTTATATGCATTATCATTTATTTTCTCTAACACCTTAAAGGGACCATCAGCACGTGGCATTAACTTTGATTTGCGCAAATCAGGAAATCTATCCTTACGCAAATGTAACCAAACAAGATCTCCAGGTGCAAACACAACATGTTTTCTACCCTTATCTCCAGCAAGTTTATATTTAGCATTCATGCGCTCAATGTTTTCCTTAGTTAACTCATGCATTTTTAAAATCAATTCAGCACGTTGTTTAGCATCAAAATTAACCTTCTCCGAAGATGGAAGAGGCAACAAATCAATAGGTGCACGAGGTAGGAAACCATACACAACTTCAAAAGGGCACATCTTAGTAGTAGAATGCAATGAACGATTATAAGCAAATTCAATATGAGGCAAGCATTCCTCCCACATTTTCTTATTATTCTTCAAAACAGCTCGTGCACGCCAACTAAATTACCAGGTACTTTCGTTTCTTGGTAATGATTCTAATGTTCATGAGAATATGATGCTGCCTAAATTGGATACATTTGTTTTGCTTACAAATGAAGGGCCTAGCTTGGAGAAGGATGAACATTGGAGCAAGAACAAGCATGGAGATGATGGCATGCGCAAGGGAAACAAGAACGGAGTTACAAGTGATGATTTCAGGACTTTGAAGCCACCATAATGGGTGCATGAAGCCTTGGACGAAATATACAAGATGCCACTTCATAAATTTCGTCCCGAGGCTATTTTAGGTGCTGCGTCACCTTATTATTGGGCCAGGCCCATGTAATTTCGAAATACATAAGTATAGGCTATTTTTAGAGTCCGTATGTGTGGGGAAACAAGAGATAGGGTTGTTTTCGGACCCCTCCACCAAGGGCCACGAAATTCCCCCCTCTTCCTCCATATATACAGCCCTTAGGGCATCGTTTAGACTTTGGGTTTTGTTTAGATTAAAAGTTCGCCATAGCTGCAACTTCGCGTACTTCGTTTGTGTTCAACGACCAGACAAAGGCGTCACAGAACCCCACCTTGATCAATAAAGCTTTCATCTTATATTCGCAATATCCAGATTGCAATCTTAGTTTCTTGCTTGTTCTTCATTTGCTCGCAGGAAACAGACCCTCGTGGTCAGGTTGATCGTGCTCCGGCGTGGTCAATAACCTCTCGGAGTTGGTTTAGCGATTGCTAAGGCGCGACGTCCTCGCACGTTCGTAGTCGGATCGTCAAAGTCGACTTCCACCAAAGCGAAATCCACCATCTCATCGAAAGACGGGACACCTCCGCCTCTATCACTACATCACCTCCACCATGTGACACATCGCCCCCGAGAGTGGCTACATCATCTGAGTTGATCATAAGAGGTAATGACAAAGGTACTGATCTTCCATCTCTACATGAGAATGATGAATGCCTTGTCAATTTGAATGCACCATCTGATGAGCTACCCACTACTTTGATCACACCACCTATTTTAGAGGACTACGTTGATAATTTGACTTTGCCACGTGATCAAACAACTGAAATACCAACAATTTTGAGTGCACCCATTGAATTAACTATTGTTGCAAAAGAACCAATGTTTAATCATTTTGATATGACCTCTAATCTTGGTGATGATTCTGTGTTAAATGACTTATTGCATGTTTGCTTATTTAAGCAAGTTGTAGCATGTAAATTTGATGCAAGTAAGGTTTATTCACCAATGTTGGGATGGTTTAATGATGAACATTGTCAATCTTTTGAAATGAATAAGAGCTTCACTTATATGTGCAAACTGAGTTGCAATATTTTCATGCCTTCTACTTCTTGTGCTAATTTTTTGGCTTTAGATTTTATGAACTATGCAAGTTACTCATCTATTCATGTGTCATATATGCAAAAATCAAGGGAAGTAAAAATGGATGACATATACATATACAACATGTACACCTTGTCTCTTTTGTTAGCCACATTTCAGATTAAGCAACGCCGAGGACGGCTTTATTTTCAAGAAGGGGAGGATGATGAGGACATGACTACCTTGGATATGACCAAAAATATTGCATATATGCATATTTGTCAGGTGATTTCTAGTGCAAACTATTCAATAATCTATTTATGTTATCCAGAACAAAAATACTTCACACACTTTTGTGTTTTGTCTAATTGCAGGTGTATGGGACATTTGTACAATCCACATATGAAGATAAGAAAGAAAGAGATGTTTATTTGCTGTCCAAAAAGTTCTCTCACGTCACTTTTGGCCCAAGAGAAGATAGAGTCCAAGTCTCTCACGTTCTGGATTCAGATTCGGACTGCACAGACACACCTGACTCAAAACGGACAGAAGTTTTTCATACGGACTTCGAATTGGGTGATTCTTTTTTTTTGGAAACTAGATTTCGTGCACTTTCCAACCCAATTGGAATCACCTTGAAATTCGTCCGGAGCGTTGAGTTGTGGACGAAACAATCTGATGCTGCAGCAGAATCCGAGTCAAACTACAAGTCCAAAGGTGTTACATCACCTTCACTTGGGCCCATTGGCCTTGTACGACCTAGATTTAGTTTTAGGCTGCCTTGGGACGTCCTCCCACCTCCTTGGCCGCCACCCCTTGCTCCTATATAAGTAGATCCATCTAGTAGCTTTTCCCTGGGATTTGTTTAGTTAAAAGTTAGCCAACGCAACTTCGTGTACTTCGTTTGTGTCCAACGACCAGACCAAGACCGCTTTCGGATCCCCACCTTTATCAATACTTCATACATATTTGCAATATTCAGATTGCTTTTATCATATTCTTGCTCGTTCTTCGATTGCTTGCAGGAATAGACCTTCGTGGTCAGGTTGACCGTGCTTCCGGCGTGGTCAATAACCTCTGGAGATTGGTTTAGCGATTGCTAAGGCGCAATGTCGTGCACGTTTGTAGTCGGATCGTCAAAGTCGTCTCCACCAAATCGATAGTTATCATCTCATCGAAAGATCGGGACACCCCCGCCTCTATCA
>NC_041384.1:328390509-328420989 GCF_002162155.2 Triticum dicoccoides | reverse complement strand
GGAACCCAACGCGTACGCATAGCAGTTTTCAAAGCAGCCCAAGTAGTTGGAATAGGATATAATCTACAATGTTCAGACCACCATACACATGCAAAACTAGTGAAAGCACAAACAGCAGCAGCAACTCGTCTCTCCTCAGGATATTGTAAACATGTAAATCGTTGTTCAGTTTCTAACTCCCAAGTAAGATATATATCAGGAACATATCTACCCTCAAATGGTGGAATATTCAATTTCAGTTTAGGAATATGGACATCATCTCGTACCTGAGGTGGTGGTGCAGGCCTACCATTACGAATATATACCTGAGGTCGACCTGGTGGTGGTGGTGCTGGTGGCTGCACGTAGTTCGGATTTTGATCAACCTCATCCTCATAATCTCCCACATAATCATCATCCTCCTGGGTACCAGCAGCAGCAGTAGCAGGAGCCAAAGAAACACCAACAGTAGTAGCAGCGGCACCAGAATTTTGTCCTGGCTCAATAGGAACACGCTGTGCTCGTCCATACTGATTTGGAAGGGGGCGTAGTTGTTGTTGTTGCAGAGGTGCGACAGGTGCAGCCGGTGGTGGAAGACGCGCAAGAAGTTCATTAAATCTGTTATCGAGCTTTGTTTCGAACGTCTTCTCAAGGCCAGTGATCTTCTCCATGGCCTCTTCAAAAATGTTCAGCACATCTTGTACCTGTTCAGTCATCATTTGCTGAAACTTATCGTGAAGCTCCTTGTTCGATAAGTTCTCCCAGTCAATCTCGTCGGCTTGTGATCCTGGCATGGTTAGCAGCAATAGAAACACACAAGAATATGATCCTAAAGACTACTAAGAAGTGGTGGTGGTGTATCACAAATCCGTGAAGCAAATCTCAAATTCTTACCAGTTCTTACCCAGCAGCAAGCGGTGATCGGCAACCGTTGTAGTCAAAAACTCTCAAAGCTTGGATAGAGCGATTACCAGGGAGAGTCAAACACACGACGTAGATGTATGTGGAGCTGGGAAGGCTTATAGTATGGTAGCAAAAAGGGTCAGCAATAATCAATTCAAAGATGCAAAGTTGAATAAACGCTCAATGACGGTACTGTGCTGGTCCTAGACTAGACTGTGCTAGAGACGCGAGCCTAGAACACCAACAAAATCACGGCGCGGCACGTAAACAAGGGAAAAGCACACTCTGTTTTTTTTCGCTCTTTTTTTTGCGCTCTTTTTTTTTTGCGCTCCTTTTTTTTTGCGAAAAATCACTATAATGGCGAGTGTCTCAAAACTCTTCCTAGGTCAAACTGACAGGATGGGCCCGAATTTTTTTTTTCGACCAAATTTTTTTTTTCGACTGCCCGAACCCAAAAACTGGAAACGGGTCAAAAAAAACTTCCTATAATGGCACCTGTCTCAAAACACTCAGAAACACCTAAAAATAGGATAGCCAGAAATTTTTTCGAAAAATGCGTTTTCGAAAATTTTTGGGCCTAAACGGAGCGTGGTTTCCCGACTCTTTATTTTCGAAACCTACTCCGGCAAGGAAACACGAATCGGAAACTAGATGGATCTCGAAAACAAACCTAATATGCAAGGAACTCGGATTGGTGGTGGATATATGGTGGTGGTATATGGCAGCAGTGGTGGTAGCGGTGGTAGTATATGGATATGGATCGGTGGTGGTATATGGACACGGATTGGTGGTGGTATATGGATACGGATTCAGAGCGGTGGTGGTAGATGGCAGGGGCGATGATGATGGTGCGGCGGCGGCGTGACAACTTATGACCAGAACTCGAAACTCTAAAAGACTAGACTCTAAGACCAGCAACTAGACACGACGATGCAACCGCAAATTCAACAAAGCAAAACCCTAAAAAGATTATGAAAGGCTCAGATTGGTTCGGATATGATGAACTAACCCTAATTTTTTTGTGGCTTTTTCGTGGACTGTAGGTATGAAGAACAGACTCGATCTAAACTACGAAAAACTGTAAAATCTCACCGAGCAACCTAGAAATCTGATACCACTTGATAGAGGCAAAGGTGTCCCGTCTTTCGATGAGATGATGGATATCGCTCTAGTGGAAGTCGACTTTGACGATCCGACTACGAACGTGCGAGGACGTCGCGCCTTAGCAATCGCTAAACCAACTCCGAGAGGTTATTGACCACGCCGGAGCACGATCAACCTGACCACGAGGGTCTGTTTCCTGCGAGCAAACGAAGAACAAGCAAGAAACTGAGATTGCAATCTGGATATTGCGAATATAAGATGAAAGCTTTATTGATCAAGGTGGGGTTCTGTGACGCCTTTGTCTGGTCGTTGAACACAAACGAAGTACGCGAAGTTGCAGCTATGGCGAACTTTTAATCTAAACAAAACCCAAAGTCTAAACGATGCCTTAAGGGCTGTATATATGGAGGAAGAGGGGGGAATTTCGTGGCCCTTGGTGGAGGGGTCCGAAATCAACCCTATCTCTTGTTTCCCCACACATACGGACTCTAAAAATAGCCTATACTTATGTATTTCGAAATTACATGGGCCTGGCCCAATAATAAGGTGACGCAGCACCTAAAATAGCCTCGGGACGAAATTTATGAAGTGGCATCTTGTATATTTCGTCCAAGGCTTCATGCACCCATTATGGCGCTTCAAAGTCCTGAAATCATCACTTGTAACTCCGTTCTTGTTCCCCTTGCGCATACCATCATCTCCATGCTTGTTCTTGCTCCAATGTTCATCCTTCTCCAAGCTAGGCCCTTCATTTGTAAGCAAAACAAATGTATCCAATTTAGGCAGCATCATATTCTCATGAACATTAGAATCATTACCAAGAAACGAAAGTACCTGGTAATTTAGTTGGCGTGCACGAGCTCTAGTAATTGGTCCAGTATGTATAGCAGCAGGGTGTAACAATTGTATTGATGTCCTCATCAATATATAGTCATAGTCTGGGATTTTATTCGGACCAGCTACAGGAGCACGTCTCTCTCTTTTCTCAAACTCAGCAACGTCTCTTTACTGGTACACTAGCTTGTTCGGTACACCTTCTCAAGTCTTTGATTCCTCCACCTAACATCTGGGACCCACCGGAAGGGCCTCTGTATTTCGCGAAAAAACGTGCCCCCGCAGACAGGTCGGACCCACCAGCTATCTTCACACGCAAGGAAGTGCCTCCTTATTATGCACAAAAAAATGAATACTCCCCCTGCCAGCTGGAACCCAGCATCGTGGGAGGCTGACTTGTGGGCCTACCAAGTTGATGGGGACAGAGGGCTTTGTCAAATTAGTCAATATGAAAGATTCTAGCTCCAGTTACCGTAGAATGTTCATCCAACGGCAGTAGTGCTTCTTCAACCTCTGGTCTTCTTGCCCCAGCCACCCAAACCAGCGCCGGTCGTGCAGCATGCTCCTGCCTCCCATGGCCGGCTGTGATGCCACGAAGGCCTCACCGCCCCCTATTACTCCCATCGCTGGCCAGGCCATCCCTCTACTCACCCACACCCCCTGTCATTCTGCGGCGATGACAGCCTCACATCGCAGCTGAACCAGTGAACCCTAGTACTCTTCTCCGCGTGGGCATCCACTATCACGTCTTCCCCGGCTCCGTGCCGTCCCCTTCCTAGGCCTCACCGTCGTCCACCGCCTTGGTGCTCTCGGCACGGCGTGGTCAGTGTGGTCAACGACCGACTTCCATCGAAAGAGTACTGTACGTGAGAGGCTGACAGCTGGGTCCACGACGACAGCCCAATTTTTTTGTGATTTGCCAAGTAAGTCGCTTTGTCAGGCCTGTTGGGCTGCAAATCTTTCAAGACGAGGAGAGCTTCATTCGGCTGGCCGAGAAAATGGCCTATCAGTAATGAGAAATGTGATGTACATTTTTTAAACACATCAGACCGGCAATTAGTTTCAAATTTCTTTTTTTCATTTCGAGATTTTAAATTGCATTGATTTTTATGCGTGGACAATTTGTTCGATTTTATATTGATATACATTTATTTTTAAAATCAGTTTGAATGTGACTCGAAATTTCGGGATTAAAAACAGTTCAGACCGCACTAAAATATGCAAAATTTCGTATAATTTTTTAACCGTGGCCACAATATGGGTTGTAATGCTAACAAAAGTATATGGGCTCCAAAAAAAACCTTAAGAATTAGCAAATGGGCTGTAAATTATTAGAAATAATGGCAGATGGGATGTATGATGTTTTCCATAGATTTGAGCCTTTCCTAAAAAAAGGTTGACGCACAAGCAGTGACTGTTGGATGTCCATCCAACGACCATCGTGCTTCTTTAATCTCTGCTCTTCCTGCTCCAGCCGCTGAAACAAGCGCCGGCGGGACTGCCTGCTCTCTCCTCCCCACGACCGGCTGTGCTGCCGCGCAGGCCTCACCGTCCCACTGTACTCTCATCGCTGGCCTAGCCATCCCTCTACTCACCCACACCTGCTGTTATTCTCCAGCGACAGCAGACGAACTAGTAAACCCTCGTACTGTCGTACTCCCCTCTGCGTGGGAAACAACTATCGAGTCTTCCCTGCCTCCGAGTCGTTCCCTTCTTAGGCCTCGCCGTCGTCCACCGCCCTGGTGCTCTCGGCGCAGCTTGGTCAACGTGGTCAACGACCGACATGCATCTGAAGTGGACTGTACGTGGAGAGGCTGACAACTGGGTCCACGGCCGCACGCAAGGAAATGCCTCCTTATTACGCGCAAAATAATGATTCCTCCACCTGACATCTGGGACCCACCGAAAGGGACTCTGTATTTCGGAAAAAAACGTTACCGCCGCTGACAGCTTGGACCCACCATCTATATCTTTGCACGCAAGGAAGTGCCTCCTTATTATGCACAAAAAAATGAATACTCCCCTGCTAGCTGGGACCCAGTATAGTGGCAGGCTGACTTGTGGGCCAACTAAATTGACGGGGATGGAGGGCTTTGTCAACTTAGTCAATATGCACGATTCTAGCTCCAGTGACCGTACGATGTCCATCCAACGGCCATAGTGCTTCTTCAACCTCTGGTCTTCTTGCTCCAGCCGCCCAAACCAGCGCTGGTCCTGCCTCGTGCTCCTGCCTCCCGTGGCCGGCTGCGATGCGGCGGAGGCCTCACCGCCCCTACTACTCCCACCGCTGGCCAGGCCATCCCTCTACTCACCCACACCCCCTATTATTTTGCGGCGACGGTAGCCTCACACCGCAGCGAACCAGTGAACCCTCATACTGCTCTCCGCGTGGGCATCCACTGCCGTGTCTTCCCTGGCTCCGCGTATCCCCTTCCTAGGCCTTGCCGTCGTCCATCGCCCTAGTGCTCTCGGCGCGGCGTGGCCAACGTGGTCAAGGAACGACTTCCATCGGAAGAGTACTGTACTGTAACACCCACGATGCGGCTATATCTCCCACTTGTCGGAGCACGACTTAGAGGCATAACCGCATTATAGGCAATGTCGCAAGAGGGGTAATCTTTACACATCCCATGTACTGAATAAGAAAAGAGGTACATAGTTGGCTTACACTCGCCACGTAAAACAATACATAAATATAACATTACAGTCATCGAGATACAATCAAGGTCCGACTACGGAACCAAAATAAAGACAACCCCAAATGCATAATGTCCCCGATCGCCCCAACTGGGCTCCACTACTGATCGTCAGGAAAGGAAACGTAGTATCGTCCTGAGTCCTCATCGAACTCCCACTTGAGCTCAGTCGCATCTCCTGGAATGGTATCATCGGCACCTGCATCTGGTTTTGGAAGTAATTTGTGAGTCACGGGGACTCAGCAATCTCACACCCTCGCGATCAAGACTATTTAAGCTTATAGGTAGGGAAAAGGTATGAGGTATAGCTGCAGCAAGCACTAGCATATATGGTGGCTAACATACGCAAATGAGAGCGAGAAGAGAAGGCAAGGCACGGTCGAGAAACTATGATCAAGAAGTGATCCTAGAACAACCTACGTTCAAGCATAACACGAGACCGTGTTCTCTTCCCGGACTCCGCTGAAAAGAGACCCTCACGGCTACACACGATGTTGATCCATTTTAATTAACTAGAGTTTCAGGTTTTCTACAACCAGACATTAACAAGTTCCCATCTGCCCATAACCGCGGGCACGACTTTCGAAAGATCAAATCCCTGCAGGGGTGTCCCAACTTAGCCCATCACAAGCTCTCAACGAAGGATATTCCTTCTCCCAGGACGACCCAATCAGACTCGGAATCCCGGTTACAAGACATCTCGACAATGGTAAAACAAGTCCAGCAAAACCACCCGAATGTGCCGAAAAATCCCGATAGGAGCTGCACATATCTCGTTCTCAGGGCACACCGGATAAGCAATCCGTACAACTAAAACCAACCCTCGAGTTTCCCCGAGGTGGCGCGGCAAGGGGCTCTAGTTTGGACGAACACTCAGAGGAGCACTGGCCTGGGGGTTTAAAATAAAGATGACCCTTGAGTCCGCGGAACCCAAGGGAAAAGAGGCTAGGTGGCAAATGGTAAAACCAAGGTTGGGCCTTGCTGGAGGAGTTTTATTCAAGGCGAACTGTCAAGGGGTTCCCATTATAACCTAACCGCGTAAGGAACATAAAATCAAGGAACATAACACCGGTATGACGGAAACTAGGGCGGCAAGAGTGGAACAAAACACCAGGCATAAGGCCGAGCCTTCCACCCTTTACCAAGTATATAGGTGCATTAAAGTAGACAAGATATAATAATGATATCCCAACAAAAAAACATGTTCCAACAAGTAACAAACTCCAATCTTCACCTGCAACTAACAACGCTATAAGAGGGCTGAGCAAAGCGGTAACTTAGCCAAACAACGGTTTGCTAGGACAAGGTGGGTTAGAGGTTTGACATGGCAATATGGGAGGCATGATAAGCAATTGGTAGGTATCGTAGCATAGGCATAGAAATAGAGCGATCAACTAGCAAGCAAAGATAGAAGTGATCTTGAGGGTATGGTCATCTTGCCTGCAAAGTTCTCCGAGTTCACATAAGCTTGATCCTCTTTAGCGTACTCGTCTCCCGGCTCTACCCAAAGCAAGAACACAAGCAAAGGGAGACACAATCAACCACGTGCAATGCGCAAGCAACACAATGCAAAACATGTCATGATATGCGGGATGTAATATGCAATGCATATGCGTGTTTCAGAAGGGAAAGATTGAACCAGTCCTCAGCTTGGAAAACCAAGAGTGCCGCTGGAAAGATGAGTTGATTTCGGTTGAAATCGATATAAAGATCACCGGAATCGGATGCACGGTTTGCAAATGACAAGCAAAACAGTAATGGCGCAAAGCTACGATTAACAGCACGAGGCCATCTAAATGCATCAAGAACAACAAGCTACTGCACTCTAACATAACAACAAAGCACATGGCAGTGATCCACTCAAGATGCTTGACAAAAGATGAACACTGAGCTACGGCTAATTCACACAATAACAGGTTCAAACAAGCATGGCAAAAATGCAAAAGATATCAGGTTCACAGACTTAGTGAAAATGACATGACAGGATTTAACATCAGGAAGCAATGTTTAGAGCAAGATAACAACATGCTACAGGAACATATCATGGCAAAGCAGGGCATGGCATGAAACTACACAAAGCATATAACAAAAGTCCCTTACTGACCATAAGCCAAAAGGGATCAGAAAATACAATGGCAACCATGTTAACATAGCAAGTTTCGTTAACAGATTCAGACTTGGCAGAAAACTGGAACATGGCAAAACAGAATTACGTAGGCAAGTTTGCGATCTCGATGCACTCACCACAAGGCATTGCATGACAAGCTAAGCATACACCCAGCAAGTAGACATGATAAATAAGCTAACCATGGCAAGTACACTCTCATAGCATGCATGGATCAACTACAACAACCTCGACAAAATTGATTAACACGTAAACAATCTACCAGGAACATTTTATAGCAAAAGTAGAGCAAGATTGAGTCATGCTAGGGTGCTCCATAATTGCAAACAAAGACATAGATGGATAGAGCATAACAATATCTCAAAATCATCCTTACAGATCATGCTCAAAAGAGGCATGGATCACTCTATAGCAACAAGAATACATGACATAAAAATATCAACAGGGAAATGACTTAGAAGAATTCTAAGTCCCTGAAATCAGCAACATCACGAGAGCTACTTTGCATGCTTGTGCTAGTCACCACAATGATAACAAAAATACATGGCACACACCCCTGTAAAGATGGCATGGCATACAACAAAACACATGTAGGGCTCAAGATCATAGGAGGCACACATTAAACATGGCAAAAATGACAAATGTCGATAATCTGGTAAGAATCTGAAACTAACATTACATAGCACTCTTGCAACAGCATTTAGGGCATCAAGATGAACTCAAATGAATATGGTGCAATGGAATGAAATGAAGTGCACATCCAGATGAACAATTTGATATGCTACATGCCCAAAACGGAGCTACGGGTGCAAAGTTACGATGCGGTGAACAAGGGCATATGTTATGAGGAAAAAGGACTTAGAGAAGAAAACAACCCCTCCGCGGAAAAAGTCAACGGCGGCGAGTCGAGGCTGGATCCGTCGTCTACGGCGACGGCGAGGCCCGAATGCGGCAGGGAGGCCGGGAAGCGGCCGGACTCCGGCGGGGGTGGCCGGATCTGGCTCCGGGAGGCGCGATGGAGGCGGAGGAAGGCGGGGCGACCAGATCTGAGGGCGGCGGCGGCGACCGGAACGAGGCGGCGGCGATGTACTGTAGATCGGCGGCGACCAGTGCGGCCGCAGGGCGGCACCGGTGAAGGCGGCGGGGCGGCACGTGGGCGACAGGGAGCGGCGGAGCGCGCCGGGCCTTGTGGGGCCTGCCCTGGGCTCGGCGGGCCGGTGGTGATGTGGGCGCGGGCTGCCCACGTGGCAGCCCCTGGTTGGTCCGGGCGACGGCGCGGACGCGTTCGGCCATCTCGGACGTGTCCGGCGGCGACGGGGGGAAGAGGAGCTAGGTTTAGGGTGGATTTTGCCCGAGATTTTCGGGGGAGATGCCTTTTTATACATAGAAGTAGTTAGGAGGCTCCAAATTGAGCACGGATTTCGGCCACGCGATCATGATCGAAGGACCGAGATGATGGAGGGGGTTTAGCTGGGTTTTGGGCCACTTTGGAGAGGTGTTGGGCTGCAACACACACAAGGCCTTTACGGTTCCTCGGTTAACTGTTGGAGTATCAAACGAAGTCCAAATGGCATGAAACTTGACAGGCGGTCTACCGGTAGTGAACCAAGGCCACTTGGCAAGTCTCAGTCCAATCCGAGAACGTTTAACACCCACACATGAAAAGAGGTAAAAGGGGACACCGGAGGACATAGGAGCGCCAGAATGCAAAACGGACAACGGGGAAAATGCTCGGATGCATGAGACGAACACGTATGCAAATGCGATGCACGTGATGACATGATATGAGATGCATGACAAAGACAAAAGCAAAACGAAAACAAAACCCAACAATGACGAAATATCATAACTTAGTGCCGGAAATGGCAAGAGTTGGAATACAAATATGGCAAGTTACATATGGGGCGTTACATGTACATGGAGAGGCTAACGGCTGGGTCTACGGCAGTCGCAAGGAAGTGCCTCCTTATTACGTGGAAAATAATTATTCCTCCACCTGACAGCAGGGACCCACCGGACAGACCACCGTATTTGGCGAAAAAAACATTTCCCCCTGACTGTTGGGACCCACTGGACGGGCCAACGTATTTCGCGAAAAAACGTTCCCCCCACTGTCAGCTCGGACCCACCGGAGGTGCCTCCTTATTACGCACAAAAAATGAACACTCCCCCTCCTAGTTGGGACTCACCTTGGTGGGAGGCTGACTTGTGGGCCTACTAAGTTGACGGGGATGGACTGCTTTGTCAACTTAGTCAATATGAACGATTCTAGCTCCAGTGACCATACGATGTCCATCCAATGGCCGTTGTGCTTCTTCAACCTCTGGTCTTCTTGCTCCAGCCGCCCAAAGCAGCGTCGGTCGTGCCGCATGCTCCTGCCTCCCGTGGCCGGCTGTGCTCCCGTGGAGGCCTCACCGCCCCCAACTATTCCCACCGCTGGCCAGGCCCTGCGGCGACGGCTGCCTCACACCGCAGCCGAACCAGTGAACCCTCGTACTCCTCGCCGCGCGGGCTTCCAATGCCGCGTCTTCCCTGGCTCCGCGTCGTCCCCTTCCTAGGCCTCACCGTCGTCCACCGCCCTGGTGCTCTCGGCGCGGCGTGGTCAACGTGGTCAAGGAACGGCTTCAATCGGACGTGGACTGTACGTGGAGAGGCTGATAGCTGGGTCCATGGCCGCAGCAAGGAAGTGTCCTCCTTATTACGAGCAAAATAATTATTCCTCCACCTGACAGCGGGGACCCACCGGACGGGACACCGTATTTCATGAAAAAACATTTCCCACTGACTTCTGGGACCCACTAGCTACATCTTCGCACACAAGGAAGTCCATCCGGGCAAAAAAAAACGATTCGCCCCCTGACTACTAGGACCCACCAGCTACATCTTCGCACACAAGGAAGTGCCTGACAGTCGGGACCCACCTGGTCGAAGCGTATGTAGCGCTGTCATTCTGGTCGCGAATGTGTACGTACATACTGTTCGATGTAGAGGCACGCACGTGTCGTAGTAGAGGCGCGCACATAGCATGTACATGTACGTACAACGACCAGTGTGCAAGAAAGAAAATACGTCCACGTACGTACATACGGGCAGGGTCTAGAACGCCTACTCGCGCATACGTACGGCCAGGGCTCGTCTACATGGCTGGGTCGGAACGGAATGCATCGTCGTGTTCATCGGGAGGTCTTTGACGGAACAACCGATGGAAACGAGGTCTGGCATACCACAAAACGGAGGAAACGGCCCTGTGTTTGACCGGCCACGTTCGAAACGGGATCCTGTTCATCGGGAGGGGTCTGGCGTACCGCAAAACGGAGGAAACGGACCTCCTACGGTCGAAACGGGGGTCCTGTTATTCGGGAGGGGTGTGGGGTACCGCAAAACGGAGGGAACAGATTTGTGTTGGAGCGCTACGGTCGAAACGGGGGTCCTGTTCATCGAGAGGGGTGTGGCGTACCACAAAACGAGACTGTAGCGACCGACCTCAGACGGTCAAGTCTCTGTGCTTACGTGTCATCCCTGGATCGGTATGCTGATACACACAGTACTCGAGGATTTATAACAAAGGTAAATCACATGTATAAAATAATGTAAATACTATTACCTCAATCCAAATAGAGGAAGTAACAACAAGGTTGTGGATTCCCATCAACACCAACGGCAAAGTTGAGTGTAGAAATCGTAACCCTAACGTATCACTTACTCGTCGTAAGACAAAGGGTCAGTACATTGAATGTACTGGAAAATTCACACCAGAGGATAATGATGAATAATAGTGATGAGGACATCAATACAATTGTTACACCCACAGCCCCTGCTGCTATACATACTGGACCAATTACTAGAGCTCGTGCACGCCAACTAAATTACCAGGTACTTTCGTTTCTTGGTAATGATTCTAATGTTCATGAGAATATGATGCTGCCTAAATTGGATACATTTGTTTTGCTTACAAATGAAGGGCCTAGCTTGGAGAAGGATGAACATTGGAGCAAGAACAAGCATGGAGATGATGGCATGCGCAAGGGGAACAAGAACGGAGTTACAAGTGATGATTTCAGGACTTTTGAAGCCACCATAATGGGTGCATGAAGCCTTGGACGAAATATACAAGACGCCACTTCATAAATTTCGTCCCGAGGCTATTTTAGGTGCTGCGTCACCTTATTATTGGGCCAGGCCCATGTAATTTCGAAATACATAAGTATAGGCTAGTTTTAGAGTCCGTATGTGTGGGGAAACAAGAGATAGGGTTGATTTCGGACCCCTCCACCAAGGGCCACGAAATTCCCCCCTCTTCCTCCATATATACAGCCCATAGGGCATCGTTTAGACTTTGGGTTTTGTTTAGATTAAAAGTTCGCCATAGCTGCAACTTCGCGTACTTCGTTTGTGTTCAACGACCAGACAAAGGCGTCACAGAACCCCACCTTGATCAATAAAGCTTTCATCTTATATTCGCAATATCCAGATTGCAATCTCAGTTTCTTGCTTGTTCTTTGTTTGCTTGCAGGAAACAGACCCTCGTGGTCAGGTTGATCGTGCTCCGGCGTGGTCAATAACCTCTCGGAGTTGGTTTAGCGATTGCTAAGGCGCGACATCCTCGCACGTTCGTAGTCGGATCGTCAAAGTCGACTTTGACCAAAGCGATATCCATCATCTCATCGAAAGACGGGACACCTTTGCCTCTATCAAGTGGTATCAGATTTCCAGGTTACTCGGTGAGATTTTACAGTTTTTCGTAGTTTAGATCGAGTCTGTTCTTCATACCTACAGTCCACGAAAAAGCCACAAAAAAAATTAGGGTTAGTTCATCATATCCGAACCAATCTGAGCCTTTGCATAATCTTTTTAGGGTTTTGCTTTGTTGAATTTGCGGTTGCATCGTCGTGTCTAGTTGCTGGTCTTAGAGTCTAGTCTTTTAGAGTTTTGAGTTCTGGTCATAAGTTGTCACGCCACCGCCGCACCATCATCATCGCCCCTGCCATCCACCACCACCGCTTATCCGCCACCGCTCCGAATCCGTATCCATATACCACCACCAATCCGTGTCCATATACCACCACCAATCCATATCCATATACTACCACCGCTACCACCACCGCTGCCATATACCACCACCATATTTCCACCACCAATCCGAGTTCCTTGCATATTAGGTTTGTTTTCGGGATCCATCTAATTTCCGATTCGTGTTTCCTTGTCTGAGTAGGTTTCGGATTCCAGCAATCTTTTGCCGTCCGTAGAAGAGGTTGGTTTCCAAAAAAAAAATCGGAAACCACCCTCCGTTTAGGCCCAAAATTTTCGAAAAACGCACTTGACAAAAAATTTTCTGGCTATCCTATTTTTAAGTGTTTCTAAGCGTATTGAGACAGTCGCCGTTATAGAAAGTTTTTTTGACCCGTTTCCAGTTTTTGGGTCCGGGCAGTCAAAAAAAAATTTGGTCACAAAATTTTCGTGCCCATCCTGTCAGTTTGACCTGGGAAGAGTTTTGAGACACTCGCCATTATAGTGATTTTTCGCAAAAAAAAAGAGCAGCGCAAAAAAAAGCAGCGCAAAAAAAAGAGCGAAAAACAAAAATTCGAGAGTGTGCTTTTCCCTTGTTTACGTGCAGCGCCGTGATTTTGTTAGTGTTCTAGGCTCGCGTCTCTAGCACGGTCTAGCCTAGGACCAGCACAGTACCGTCGTTGAGCGTTTATTCAACTTTGCATCTCTGAATTGATTATTGCTGACCCTTTTTGCTATCATATTATAAGCCTTCCCAGCTCCACAGACATCTACGTCGTGCGTTTGACTTTCCCTGGTAATCGCTCTATCCAAGCTTTGAGAAGTTTTGACTACAACGGTTGCCGATCACCACCTGCTGCTGGGTAAGAACTGGTAAGAATTTGAGGTTTGCTTGACGGGTTTGTGATACACCACCACAACTTCTTAGTAGTCTGTAGGATCATATTCTTGTGTGTTTCTATTGCTGCTAACCATGCCAGGATCACAAGCCGACGAGATTGACTGGGAGAACTTATCGAACAAGGAGCTCCATGATAAGTTTCAGCAAATGATGACTGAACAGGTGCAAGATGTGCTGAACAATTTTGAAGAGGCCATGGAGAAGATTACTGGCCTTGAGAAGACGTTCGAAACAAAGCTCGATAACAGATTTAATGAACTGCTTGCGCGTCTTCCACCACCGGCTGCACCTGTCGCACCTCTGCAACAACAACAACTACGCCCCCTTCCGAATCAGTATGGACGAGCACAGCGTGTTCCTATTGAGCCAGGACAAAATTCTGGTGCCGCTGCTACTGCTGTTGGTGCTTCTTTGGCTCCTGCTACTGCTGCTGCTGGTACCCAGGAGGATGATGATTATGTGGGAGATTATGAGGATGAGGTTGATCAAAATCCGAACTACGTGCAGCCACCAGCACCACCACCACCAGGTCGACCTCAGGTATATATTCGTAATGGTAGGCCTGCACCACCACCTCAGGTACGAGATGATGTCCATATTCCTAAACTGAAATTGAATATTCCACCATTTGAGGGTAGATATGTTCCTGATATATATCTTACTTGGGAGTTAGAAACTGAACAACGTTTTACATGTTTACAATATCCCGAGGAGAGACAGGTTGCTGCTGCTGTTTGTGCTTTCACTAGTTTTGCATGTGTCTGGTGGTCTGAACATTGTAGATTATATCCTATTCCAACTACTTGGGCTGCTTTGAAAACCGCTATGCGTACGCGTTGGGTTCCACCATATTATCAACGTGAATTGCTTCAAAAATTGCAGCGTTTAAGACAAGGAAAAAATTCTGTAGAAGAATATTATTAGGAATTACAAACTGGCATGATTCGATGTGGTATTGTTGAGGAGAATGAAGCTATGCTTCCACGTTTTCTAGGTGGATTAAATAGAGAGATTCAGACCACTCTAGACTATAAGGAGTATACTAATATCACTCGTTTATTCCATCTTGCTTGTAAAGCTGAACGTGAAGTGCAGGATCGACAAGCATTGGCGCGAACTAACTTTTCTGCAGGCCGACCTTCATCATGGATACCGCGTGCATCTTCTACTTCAACTGCACCAGCACCCCAATCAGGTGCCTCCTACAGCCGTGATACAAGAAAACAGGAACAACCACCATTATCTGCCAAGAGCGCACCTGCCGGGCCTGCACAGAGTTCTTCTTCCAGGGCATCAACAGGGCACACAAGTGATATTATTTGTCGTTGTTGTAAGGGAGGAGGTCATTATGCGAGAGAATGCAAATCTCCGCGTGTGATGATTGCTACCGAGGGTGGTGGATATGAGTCCGCTAGTGACTATGATGAGGAGACATTGGCTCTTATTACACGTGAAGAACATGGTGGAGATGATTCTGATCATGAGACGCAATACATGGCTCCTGAAGACGCTGACAGGTATGAATGTTTAGTTGCTTAACGTGTTTTGAGTGTGCAGGTCACACAAGCTGAGAAAAATCAGAGGCACAATTTGTTCCATACCAAGGGAGTTGTGAAGGAATGTTCTGTGCGCGTCATAATAGACGGAGGGAGCTGCAACAACTTGGCTAGCATGGAGATGGTGGAGAAGCTTTCTCTCACCACAAGACCACATCCACATCCTTACTACATCCAATGGTTCAACAACAGCGGCAAGGTTAAGGTAACACGTACTGTTCGTGTGCATTTTAGTATCTCTACATATGCTGATTATGTTGATTGTGATGTGGTACCTATGCAAGCATGTTCCTTATTACTTGGTAGACCATGGCAATTTGATAAAAATTCTGTACACCATGGTAGAAACAATCACTATACTCTTGTTCATAAGGATAAAAATATTACTTTGCTTCCCATGACTCCTGATTCCATTTTGAAAGATGATATTAATAGAGCTAATAAAGCACAACAGGAGAAGAATAAGAGTGAAAATCAGATTGTGGCAAAAGAATTTGAGCAACAAATGAAGCCTAATAATAAACCATCTAGTGTTGCTTCTGAAATTAAATTGAAAAGTGCATGTTTATTTGCCACCAAATCTGATATTGATGAGCTAGATTTCAGCAAATCTGTTTGCTATGCTTTTGTGTGCAAAGAGGCATTATTTTCATTCGAGGACGTGCCTTCCTCTTTGCCTCCTGCTGTCACTAACATCTTGCAGGAGTTCGCTGACGTTTTTCCACAAGACGTGTGATGAGGACATCAATACAATTGTTACACCCACAGCCCCTGCTGCTATACATACTGGACCAATTACTAGAGCTCGTGCACGCCAACTAAATTACCAGGTACTTTCGTTTCTTGGTAATGATTCTAATGTTCATCAGAATATGATGCTGCCTAAATTGGATACATTTGTTTTGCTTACAAATGAAGGGCCTAGCTTGGAGAAGGATGAACATTGGAGCAAGAACAAGCATGGAGATGATGGCATGCGCAAGGGGAACAAGAACGGAGTTACAAGTGATGATTTCAGGACTTTGAAGCCACCATAATGGGTGCATGAAGCCTTGGACGAAATATACAAGGTGCCACTTCATAAATTTCGTCCCGAGGCTATTTTAGGTGCTGCGTCACCTTATTATTGGGCCAGGCCCATGTAATTTCGAAATACATAAGTATAGGCTATTTTTAGAGTCCGTATGTGTGGGGAAACAAGAGATAGGGTTGATTTCGGACCCCTCCACCAAGGGCCACGAAATTCCCCCCTCTTCCTCCATATATACAGCCCTTAGGGCATCGTTTAGACTTTGGGTTTTGTTTAGATTAAAAGTTCGCCATAGCTGCAACTTCGCGTACTTCGTTTGTGTTCAACGACCAGACAAAGGCGTCACAGAACCCCACCTTGATCAATAAAGCTTTCATCTTATATTCGCAATATCCAGATTGCAATCTTAGTTTCTTGCTTGTTCTTCGTTTGCTCGCAGGAAACAGACCCTCGTGGTCAGGTTGATCGTGCTCCGGCGTGGTCAATAACCTTTCGGAGTTGGTTTAGCGATTGCTAAGGCGCGACGTCCTCGCACGTTCGTAGTCGGATCGACAAAGTCGACTTCCACCAAAGCGATATCCATCATCTCATCGAAAGACGGGACACCTCCGCCTCTATCAATGTTCCTTATTACTTGGTAAACCATGGCAATTTGATAAAAATTCTGTACACCATGGTAGAAACAATCACTATACTCTTGTTCATAAGGATAAAAATATTACTTTGCTTCCTATGACTCCTGATTCCATTTTGAAAGATGATATTAATAGAGCTAATAAAGCAAAACAGGAGAAGAATAAGAGTGAAAATCAGATTGTGGCAAAAGAATTTGAGCAACAAATGAAGCCTAATAATAAACCATCTAGTGTTGCTTCTGAAATTAAATTGAAAAGTGCATGTTTATTTGCCACCAAATCTGATATTGATGAGCTAGATTTCAGCAAATCTGTTTGCTATGCTTTTGTGTGCAAAGAGGCATTATTTTCATTCGAGGACGTGCCTTCCTCTTTGCCTCCTGCTGTCACAAACATTTTGCAGGAGTTCGCTGACGTTTTTCCACAAGACGTGCCACCGGGATTACCGCCTATTCGAGGGATTGAGCATCAGATTGACTTAATTCCCGGTGCTTCACTGCCAAACTGTGCACCATACAGTACCAATCCAGAGGAGACGAAGGAGATTATGCGTCAAGTACAAGAGCTTCTCGACAAAGGTTATATACGCGAATCCCTTAGTCCTTGTGCTGTTCCTATTAATCTAGTGCCGAAAAAGGATGGTACATCACGTATGTGTGTTGATTGTAGAGGCATTAATAATATTACTATTCGTTATCGTCATCCTATTCCTAGGCTAGATGATATGCTTGATGAATTGAGTGGCTCTACAATATTCTCCAAAGTTGATTTGCGTAGTGGCTACCATCAAATTCGTATGAAATTGGGAGATGAATGGAAAACAGCATTTAAAACTAAGTTTGGATTATATGAGTGGTTAGTCATGCCTTTTGGGTTAACTAATGCACCTAGTACTTTCATGAGATTAATGAACGAAGTTTTACGTGCTTTCATTGGACGATTTGTGGTAGTTTACTTTGATGACATATTGATTTATAGCAGATCTTTGGAAAAACATTTGGAACATTTACGTGCTGTTTTTATTGCTCTACGTGATGCACGTTTGTTTGGTAACCTTGGGAAGTGCACCTTTTGCACCGACCGAGTATCTTTTCTTGGCTATGTTGTTACTCCACAGGGAATTGAAGTTGATAAAGCCAAGATTGAAGCTATTAAGAGTTGGCCGCAGCCCAAAACGGTCACACAAGTGAGGAGTTTTCTTGGCCTCGCTGGATTCTATAGGCGTTTTGTGAGAGATTTCAGCACCATTGCTGCACCTCTCAATGAGCTTACAAAGAAAGATGTGCCTTTTCTTTGGGGTACCGCACAGGAAGAAGCCTTCACGGTATTGAAAGATAAGTTGACACATGCTCCTTTACTCCAACTTCCTGATTTTAATAAGACTTTTGAGCTTGAATGTGATGCTAGTGGAATTGGATTAGGAGGTGTGTTATTACAAGATGGCAAACCTGTTGCATACTTTTCTGAAAAATTGAGTGGGCCTAGTCTGAATTATTCTACTTATGATAAAGAATTATATGCTCTTGTTCGGACTTTAGAAACATGGCAACATTATTTATGGCCCAAAGAATTTGTTATACATTCTGATCATGAATCTTTGAAACATATTAAAAGTCAAGCTAAACTAAATCGTAGACATGCTAAATGGGTTGAATTCATTGAGACTTTTCCCTATGTCATTAAACACAAGAAGGGAAAAGAAAATGTTATTGCTGATGCATTGTCTCGCCGCTATACTATGCTTTCACAACTTGACTTCAAAATATTTGGTTTGGAGACCATCAAAGATCAATATGTGCATGATGCTGATTTTAAAGATGTAATGCAGAATTGTAAAGAAGGAAGAATGTGGAACAAGTTCGTCGTTAACGATGGTTTTGTGTTTTGTGCTAACAAGCTATGCATTCCAGCTAGCTCCGTTCGTCTTTTGTTGTTGCAGGAGGCGCATGGAGGAGGATTAATGGGACACTTTGGCGTGAAGAAGACGGAGGACGTACTTGCTACACATTTCTTTTGGCCAAAGATGAGACGGGATGTTGAGCGTTTTATTGCTCGCTGCACTACATGTCAAAAAGCTAAGTCACGACTCAACCCTCATGGTTTATATATGCCTTTGCCTATACCTAGTGTTCCTTGGGAGGATATATCTATGGACTTTGTTTTAGGTTTACCTCGAACAAAGAAGGGGAGGGATAGCATATTTGTTGTCGTGGATAGATTCTCGAAAATGGCACACTTTATACCATGTCATAAAAGCGATGATGCTGTTGATGTTGCTGATTTGTTCTTTCGTGAAATTATTCGCTTGCATGGTGTGCCAAATACTATTGTTTCAGATCGTGATACTAAATTTCTTAGCCACTTTTGGAGATGTTTATGGGCTAAGTTGGGGACTAAACTGCTTTTTAGTACTACTTGTCACCCCCAAACTGATGGACAAACTGAAGTAGTCAATAGAACGTTGTCTACTATGCTTAGGGCTGTTTTGAAGAATAATAAGAAAATGTGGGAGGAATGCTTGCCTCATATAGAATTTGCTTATAATCGTTCATTGCATTCTACTACTAAGATGTGCCCTTTTGAAGTTGTGTATGGTTTCCTACCTCGTGCACCTATTGATTTGTTGCCTCTTCCATCTTCGGGGAAGGTTAATTTTGATGCTAAACAACGTGCTGAATTGATTTTAAAAATGCATGAGTTAACTAAGGAAAACATTGAGCGTATGAATGCTAAATATAAACTTGCTGGAGATAAGGGTAGAAAACATGTTGTGTTTGCACCTGGAGATCTTGTTTGGTAACATTTGCGTAAGGATATATTTCCTGATTTGCGCAAATCAAAGTTAATGCCACGTGCTGATGGTCCCTTTAAGGTGTTAGAGAAAATAAATGATAATGCATATAAACTTGAGCTGCCTGCAGATTTTGGGGTTAGTCCCACTTTTAACTTCCGTCGAGGACGACTTCATTTCAAGAAGGGGAGGATGATGAGGACATCAATACAATTGTTACACCCACAGCCCCTGCTGCTATACATACTGGACCAATTACTAGAGCTCGTGCACGCCAACTAAATTACCAGGTACTTTCGTTTCTTGGTAATGATTCTAATGTTCATGAGAATATGATGCTGCCTAAATTGGATACATTTGTTTTGCTTACAAATGAAGGGCCTAGCTTGGAGAAGGATGAACATTGGAGCAAGAACAAGCATGGAGATGATGGCATGCGCAAGGGGAACAAGAACGGAGTTACAAGTGATGATTTCAGGACTTTTGAAGCCACCATAATGGGTGCATGAAGCCTTGGATGAAATATACAAGATGCCACTTCATAAATTTCGTCCCGAGGCTATTTTAGGTGCTGCGTCACCTTATTATTGGGCCAGGCCCATGTAATTTCGAAATACATAAGTATAGGCTATTTTTAGAGTCCGTATGTGTGGGGAAACAAGAGATAGGGTTGATTTCGGACCCCTCCACCAAGGGCCACGAAATTCCCCCCTCTTCCTCCATATATACAGCCCTTAGGGCATCGTTTAGACTTTGGGTTTTGTTTAGATTAAAAGTTCGCCATAGCTGCAACTTTGCGTACTTCGTTTGTGTTCAACGACCAGACAAAGGCGTCACAGAACCCCACCTTGATCAATAAAGCTTTCATCTTATATTCGCAATATCCAGATTGCAATCTCAGTTTCTTGCTTGTTCTTCGTTTGCTCGCAGGAAACAGACCCTCGTGGTCAGGTTGATCGTGCTCCGGCGTGGTCAATAACCTCTCGGAGTTGGTTTAGCGATTGCTAAGGCGCGACGTCCTCGCACGTTCGTAGTCGGATCGTCAAAGTCGACTGCCACCAAAGCGATATCCATCATCTCATCGAAAGACGGGACACCTTTGCCTCTATCAAATAGCTATCACTACATGCATATTTGGCTGGTGGAAAAGCTCTATGGTCATAGTATTTTGCGAAAAGCCAATTTTTCCTACTGCAAAGGAATATAATTTATTTAACTACAAAGTTGGTTGAAAATATTGAGAAGGTTCCTCCAACTCAATCCCAAATTAACATCAATAACCCAACAAATTATTTAAGTAACGTGATGAGATCAATATGATAATCCAAGAACCAGATACTCAAGATTGTCCATAACCGGGGACACGGCTAATCATGATTAGTTTGTACACTCTGCAGATGTTTGCGCACTTTTCCCCACAAGACTCAATGATGAGGACATGACTACCTTGGATACGACCAAAAATATTGCATACATGCATATTTGTCAGGTGATTTCTAATGCAAACTATTCAATAGTCTATTTATGTTATCCAGAACAAAAATACTTCACACACTTTTGTGTTTTGTCTAATTGCAGGTGTATGGGACATTTGTACAATCCACTATGAAGATAAGGGAAAGGAGATGTTTAGGTTGTGTTCAAAAAGTCCTCTCACGTCACTTTTGGGCCAAGAGAAGATAGAGTCCAAGTCTCTCACGTTCTGGATTCAGATTCGGACTGCACAGACATACCTGACTCAAAACGCCAACAACTTTTCCATACGGACTACGAATTGGGTGATTCTTTTTTTTGTTGGAAACTAGATTTCGTGCCCTTTCAAACCCAATTGGATTCACCTTCAAATTCGTCCGAAGCGTTGAGTTACGGACGAAACAATCTGACATTGCAGCAGAATCCGAGTCAAACTGCAAGCCCAAAGGTGTTGCATCACCTCCACTTGGGCCCATGAGCCTTGTACGACCTAGGGTTAGTTTTAGGCTGCCTTGGGACGTCCTCCCACCTCCTTGACCGCCACCCCTTGCTCCTATATAAGTAGATCCATCTAGTAGCTTTTTCCTCGGGATTTGTTTAGTTAAAAGTTAGCCATTGCAACTTCGTGTACTTCGTTTGTGTCCAACGACCAGACCAAGACCGCTTCCGAATCCCCACCATTATCAATACTTCATATATATTTGCAATATTCAGATTGCTTTATCATATTCTTGCTCGTACTTCGATTGCTTGCAGGAATAGACCTTCGTGGTCAGGCTGACCGTGCTTCCAGCATTGTCAGTAACCTCAGGAGATTGGTTTAGCGATTGCTAAGGCGCAACATCGTGCACG
This sequence comes from Triticum dicoccoides, assembly GCF_002162155.2. Taxonomy (NCBI): domain Eukaryota; kingdom Viridiplantae; phylum Streptophyta; class Magnoliopsida; order Poales; family Poaceae; genus Triticum; species Triticum dicoccoides. The sequence goes on along the minus strand of NC_041384.1, from coordinate 328,399,103 downwards.
TTTGTAGTCGGATAGTCAAAGTCGTCTCCACCAAATCGATAGTTATCATCTCATCTAAAGATCGGGACCCTCGCTTCTATCAAGTGGTATCAGTTTTCAGGTTGCTCGGTGAGAATTTCCAGTTTTCCTTGATTAGATTTATTTTCTTACCTATTGTCCAAGAAAAATCCACAAAAAGAGTTAGATCTATTCATCCTTTGTCCAAGCCAGTCTGAGCCTTTGCAATTTTCTTTTCATTGCTTGCATAGTTGAATTATCGGTTGCATCGTCGTGTCCAGTTGCTGGTCTTAGTGTCTAGGTCGTTTAGAGTTTCGAGTTCTGTTCACATTAGTCACGTCGCCGCTGCATCGTTATCCCTTCCGCTGTCCACCACCCATACATCAATTTCCTCCACGTGCTACCCACCGTTCATTGTCATAATCATAGTTGAGATCGTTCCCATCTTTGCTTGATCCAATCTACATCTTATCTAGTTTGTTTTGGAAAGAGGGAGAGAAACAAAAAAACAAAAAAACGAGAGAAAAAAAAGTAAAAAAAAGTCAGAGAAAAAAAAAGAAAGGAAAAGAAAAAAAAGTGTGAGAAAAAAAAGAGAGGAGAAAAAAAACAAAATTCGGATCTATCTAGACTCAATCTCGTAGTTGAATTCGGATTGGAATCTGTTTTGTGCACTGTTCAGTAAAACAGGCATAACTTCCTCATATGAAGTCTATTTTGGCTTCGCGAGTACTCAAATGAAAGCTAGCGACGAGCCGCATCTAAATAGTTACAGAAGCTAGTTCAGTATTTGGCACCTCAACATCAGCTTCTAAATAGGTCTACTGCTATTGTGATCTTCATTTATATCTTGTTGTCCAGAGCTACTTCATATCCTTTATTGATGCTAGTTGTGCTACGACGTGACCTCATTAGTGTTCTAGGCTCGCGTCTCTAGTTTGGTCTAGCCTAGGACCAGCACAGTACAGTCGTTGAGCGTTTATTCAACATTGCATCTCTGAATTGATTATTGCTAATCTTTTGCTACCATATATAGCCAACCCAGCTCCACATATTTCTACATCGTGTATACGTACGTTCCCCTGGCAATCGTTTTACACAATCTTCAGAGTTATTTGACACCGCTGGTTGCCTGTCACCACCTGCCGCATGGTAAGAACTTGTAAGATATTGATATTTGCTTTACTGTGAGCACTTTACAACGACATCCTAGTAGTTCATAGGAACATTATTCTCGAATTTTGGTTCTTGTTTCTACTAATCATGACAGGTTCCAGAGATAGAAGTTCTTGGATGACGGACACATCTTCACCATCACGAGAGTTGGGACAACACACACAAGCATATGGTCAGGTTATCTCTTTACCATCATTTGAGGGTAGATTTAATCCTGCTATTTATCTAGCTTGGGAGCTTGAAGTAGAACGAGTTTTTAGTCACCATGATTTTTCTGAACTTGAGAGAGTACGAGCTACCATTAGAGCATTTACTCGTTTTGCTTCTGTTTGGTGGAGTGTACATTGTAAGAAAAACATTGATAACCAACCCACAACTTGGAAAGTTTTGAAAGCTGTAATGAGACAACAATTTTTTCCTCCTTACTATCGTCGTGAATTGCGTCGCAAATTGGAGCAATTAAAACAAGGCAGTAACACTGTTCATGCTTACTACCAAGAGTTCAAATCTTATATGCATCATTGTGACATAGAAGAATCTGAGGATGATACAATGAATAGATTTTTTGGTGGTTTGAACCATGATATTCAGGCAAGATTTCAGTATATTCCTCGTTGCATTACTGGTATGTATGTCCGTGCTTGTACCTTTGAGAGACAAATACAGGAGGATGCATTGGGTGACTACAACAACTACTATTCCAGTTCATGCTCACCACCGCCGGTTGGTTACTCCACTATTGCACCTACTAGAGCAGCCCCACCTCGGATTGTGAGCACGATATCATCTCAAGAGTATGGTACATTGTCAACGTCCGTACCTACATCAGCTACATCTCTACGAGGTAACAGTAAAGGTCTTGATGATATAACTTCACATGAGAATGAAGCATGCCTAGTTAACTTGAATGCATCATGTGTTTAGTTACCTGTTGATTTGAGCACACCACCTACTTTAGAGACTCTTGTTACTGTCAAGAATGCGTCATGTGATCAAACAACTGAAATATCAACAATTTTGAGTGCACCCATTGAATTAACTGTTGATGCAAAAGAACCAATGTTTAATCATTTTGATATGACCTCTAATCTTGATGATGATTCTGTGTCCAATGACTTATTGCATGTTTGCTTATTTAAGCATGTTGTAGCATGTAAATTTGATGCAAGTAAGGTTTATTCATCGAAGTTAGGATGATTTAATGATGAACATTACCAATCTTTTGAAGTGAATAAGAGCTTCACTTATATGTGCAAACTGAGTTGCAATATTTTCATGCCTTCTACTTCTTGTGATAATTTTTTGGCTTTAGATTTTACGAACAATGAAAGTTACTCATGTATACATGTGACATATGTGCAAAAATCAAGGGAAGTTAAAATGGATGACATATACATATACAACATGTACACCTTGTCTCTTTTGTTAGCCACATTTCAGATTAAGCAATGCTGAGGACGGCTTTGTTTTCAAAAAGGGGAGGATGATGAGGACATGACTACCTTGGATACGACCAAAAATATTGCATACATGCATATTTGTCAGGTGATTTCTAATGCAAACTATTCAATAGTCTATTTATGTTATCCAGAACAAAAATACTGATAGAGGCTAAGGTGTCCCGTCTTTCGATGAGATGGTGGATTTCGCTTTGGTGGAAGTCGACTTTGACGATCCGACTACGAACGTGCGAGGACGTCGCGCCTTAGCAATCGCTAAACCAACTCCGAGAGGTTATTGACCACGCCGGAGCACGATCAACCTGACCACGAGGGTCTGTTTCCTGCGAGCAAACGAAGAACAAGCAAGAAACTGAGATTGCAATCTGGATATTGCGAATATAAGATGAAAGCTTTATTGATCAAGGTGGGGTTCTGTGACGCCTTTGTCTGGTCGTTGAACACAAACGAAGTACGCGAAGTTGCAGCTATGGCGAACTTTTAATCTAAACAAAACCCAAAGTCTAAACGATGCCCTAAGGGCTGTATATATGGAGGAAGAGGGGGGGAATTTCGTGGCCCTTGGTGGAGGGGTCCGAAATCAACCCTATCTCTTGTTTTCCCACACATACGGACTCTAAAAATAGCCTATACTTATGTATTTCGAAATTACATGGGCCTGGCCCAATAATAAGGTGACGCAGCACCTAAAATAGCCTTGGGACGAAATTTATGAAGTGGCATCTTGTATATTTCGTCCAAGGCTTCATGCACCAATTATGGTGGCTTCAAAGTCCTGAAATCATCACTTGTAACTCCGTTCTTGTTTCCCTTGCGCATGCCATCATCTCCATGCTTGTTCTTGCTCCAATGTTCATCCTTCTCCAAGCTAGGCCCTTCATTTGTAAGCAAAACAAATGTATCCAATTTAGGCAGCATCATATTCTCATAAACATTAGAATCATTACCAAGAAACGAAAGTACCTGGTAATTTAGTTGGCGTGCACGAGCTCTAGTAATTGGTCCAGTATGTATAGCAGCAGGGGCTGTGGGTGTAACAATTGTATTGATGTCCTCATCATCCTCCCCTTCTTGAAATGAAGTCGTCCTCGACGGAAGTTCATCTTCCTCACCCAAATAAGGCTTCAAATCTGCAATGTTAAAAGTGGAACTAACCCCAAAATCTGCAGGCAGCTCAAGTTTATATGCATTATCATTTATTTTCTCTAACACCTTAAAGGGACCATCAGCACGTGGCATTAACTTTGATTTGCGCAAATCAGGAAATCTATCCTTACGCAAATGTAACAAAACAAGATCTCCAGGTGCAAACACAACATGTTTTCTACCCTTATCTCCAGCAAGTTTATATTTAGCATTCATGCGCTCAATGTTTTCCTTAGTTAACTCATGCATTTTTTAAAATCAATTCAGCATGTTGTTTAGCATCAGAATTAACCTTCTCCGAAGATGGAAGAGGCAACAAATCAATAGGTGCACGAGGTAGGAAACCATACACAACTTCAAAAGGGCACATCTTAGTAGTAGAATGCAATGAACGATTATAAGCAAATTCAATATGAGGCAAGCATTCCTCCCACATTTTCTTATTATTCTTCAAAACAGCCCTAAGCATAGTAGACAACGTTCTATTGACTACTTCAGTTTGTCCATCAGTTTGGGGGTGACAAGTAGTACTAAAAAGCAGTTTAGTCCCCAACTTAGCCCATAAACATCTCCAAAAGTGGCTAAGAAATTTAGTATCACGATCTGAAACAATAGTATTTGGCACACCATGCAAGCGAATAATTTCACGAAAGAACAAATCAGCAACATTAACAGCATCATTGCTTTTATGACATGGTATAAAGTGTGCCATTTTCGAGAATCTATCCACGACAACAAATATGCTATCCCTCCCCTTCTTTACAATTCTGCATTACATCTTTAAAAGCAGCATCATGCACATATTGATCTTTGATGGTCTCCAAACCAAATATTTTGAAGTCAAGTTGTGAAAGCATAGTATAGCGACGAGACAATGCATCAGCAATAACATTTTCTTTTCCCTTCTTGTGTTTAATGACATAAGGGAAAGTCTCAATGAATTCAACCCATTTAGCATGTCTACGATTCAGTTTAGCTTGACTTTTAATATGTTTCAAAGATTCATGATCAGAATGTATAACAAATTCTTTGGGCCATAAATAATGTTGCCATGTTTCTAAAGTCCGAACAAGAGCATATAATTCTTTATCATAAGTAGAATAATTCAGACTAGGCCCACTCAATTTTTCAGAAAAGTATGCAACAGGTTTGCCATCTTGTAATAACACACCTCCTAATCCAATTCCACTAGCATCACATTCAAGCTCAAAAGTCCTATTAAAATCAGGAAGTTGGAGTAAAGGAGCATGTGTCAACTTATCTTTCAATACCGTGAAGGCTTCTTCCTGTGCGGTACCCCAAACAAAAGGCACATCCTTCTTTGTAAGCTCGTTGAGAGGTGCAGCAATGGTGCTGAAATCTCTCACAAAACGCCTATAGAATCCAGCGAGGCCAAGAAAACTCCTCACTTGTGTGACCGTTTTGGGCTGCGGCCAACTCTCAATAGCTTCAATCTTGGCTTTGTCAACTTCAATTCCCTGTGGAGTAACAACATAGCCAAGAAAAGATACTCGGTCGGTGCAAAAGGTGCACTTCCCAAGGTTACCAAACAAACATGCATCACGTAGAGCAATAAAAACAGCACGTAAATGTTCCAAATGTTCTTCCAAAGATCTGCTATAAATCAGTATGTCATCAAAGTAAACTACCACAAATCGTCCAATGAAAGCACGTAAAACTTCATTCATTAATCTCATGAAAGTACTAGGTGCATTAGTTAACCCAAAAGGCATGACTAACCACTCATATAATCCAAACTTAGTTTTAAATGCTGTTTTCCATTCATCTCCGAATTTCATACGAATTTGATGGTAGCCACTACGCAAATCAACTTTGGAGAATATTGTAGAGCCACTCAATTCATCAAGCATATCATCTAGCCTAGGAATAGGATGACGATAACGAATAGTAATATTATTAATGCCTCTACAATCAACACACATACGTGATGTACCATCCTTTTTCGGCACTAGAATAATAGGAACAGCACAAGGACTAAGGGATTCGCGTATATAACCTTTGTCGAGAAGCTCTTGTACTTGGCGCATAATCTCCTTCGTCTCCTCTGGATTGGTACGGTATGGTGCACGGTTTGGCAGTGAAGCACCGGGAATTAAGTCAATCTAATGCTCAATCCCTCGAATAGGCGGTAATCCCGGTGGCACGTCTTGTGGAAAGACGTCAGCGAACTCCTGCAAAATGTTAGTGACAGCAGGAGGCAAAGAGGAAGGCACGTCCTCGAATGAAAATAATGCCTCTTTGCACACAAAAGCATAGCAAACAGATTTGCTGAAATCTAGCTCATCAATATCAGATTTGGTGGCAAATAAACATGCACTTTTCAATTTAATTTCAGAAGCAACACTAGATGGTTTATTATTAGGCTTCATTTGTTGCTCAAATTCTTTTGCCACAATCTGATTTTCACTCTTATTCTTCTCCTGTTGTGCTTTATTAGCTCTATTAATATCATCTTTCAAAATGGAATCAGGAGTCATAGGAAGCAAAGTAATATTTTTATCCTTATAAACAAGAGTATAGTGATTGTTTCTACCATGGTGTACAGAATTTTTATCAAATTGCCATGGTCTACCAAGTAATAAGGAACATGCTTGCATAGGTACCACATCACAATCAACATAATCAGCATATGTAGAGATACTAAAATGCACACGAACAGTACGTGTTACCTTAACCTTGCCGCTGTTGTTGAACCATTGGATGTAGTAAGGATGTGGATGTGGTCTTGTGGTGAGAGAAAGCTTCTCCACCATCTCCATGCTAGCCAAGTTGTTGCAGCTCCCTCCGTCTATTATGACGCGCACAGAACGTTCCTTCACAACTCCCTTGGTATGGAACAAATTGTGCCTCTGATTTTGCTCAGCTTGTGTGACCTGCACACGCAAAACACGTTGAGCAACTAAACATTCATACCTGTCAGCGTCTTCAGGAGCCATGTATTGCGTCTCATGATCAGAATCATCTCCACCATGTTCTTCACGTGTAATAAGAGCCAATGTCTCCTCATCATAGTCACTAGCGGACTCATATCCACCATCCGCGGTAGCAATCATCACACGCGGAGATTTGCACTCCCTCGCATAATGACCTCCTCCCTTACAACGACGACAAATAATATCACTTGTGTGCCCTGTTGATGCCATGGAAGAAGAAGGACGCTGTGCAGGCCCCGCAGGTGCGCTCTTGGCAGATAATGGTGGTTGTGCCTGTTTTCTTGTATCACGGCTGGAGGTGGCACCGGATGGAGGTGCTGGTGCAGTTGAAGTAGAAGATGCACGTGGTGTCCATGATGAAGGTCGGCCTGCAGAAAAGTTAGTTCGCCCCAATGCTTGTCGATCCTGCACTTCACGTTCAGCTTTACAAGCAAGATGGAATAAACGAGTGATATTAGTATACTCCTTATAGTCTAGAATGGTCTGAATCTCTCTATTTAATCCACCCAGAAAACGTGCAAGCATAGCTTCATTCTCCTCAACAATACCACATCTAATCATGCCAGTTTGTAATTCCTGATAATATTCTTCTACAGAATTTTTTCCTTGTCTTAAACGCTGCAATTTTTGAAGCAATTCACGTTGATAATATGGTGGAACCCAACGCGTACGCATAGCAGTTTTCAAAGCAGCCCAAGTAGTTGGAATAGGATACAATCTACAATGTTCAAACCACCATACACATGCAAAACTAGTGAAAGCACAAACAGCAGCAGCAACTCGTCTCTCCTCAGGATATTGTAAACATGTAAATCGTTGTTCAGTTTCTAACTCCCAAGTAAGATATATATCAGGAACATATCTACCCTCAAATGGTGGAATATTCAATTTCAGTTTAGGAATATGGACATCATCTCGTACCTGAGGTGGTGGTGCAGGCCTACCATTACGAATATATACCTGAGGTCGACCTGCTGGTGGTGGTACAGGTGGCTGCACGTAGTGTTGATTTTGATCAACCTCATCCTCATAATCTCCCACATAATCATCCTCCTCCGCATCAGCAGCAGGAGCCACAGAAGTATCAACAGCAGCACCAACAGTTTGGCCAAACGCAAGAGGAACACGGCTTGCTCGGCGGAGGTCTGCTTCGCGACGTGGAGGTAGTCGTTGTTGTTGCTGTTGGAGAGGTGCGTTAGCTGCAGTGGATGGTGGTGGTGGAAGACGCGCGAGCAATTCATTAAACTTGTTATCGAGCTTTGTTTCGAACGTCTTCTCAAAGCCAGTGATCTTCTCCATGGCCTCTTCAAAATTGTTCAGCACATCTTGCACCTGTTCAGTCATCATTTGCTGAAACTTATCATGAAGCTCCTTGTTCGATAAATTCTCCCAGTCAATCTCGTCGGCTGGTGATCCTGGCATGGTTAGCAGCAATAGAAACACACAAGAATATGATCCTACAGACTACGAACAAGTGGTGGTGGTGGGTGTCACAAATCCGTCAAGCAAATCTCAAATTCTTACCAGTTCTTACCCACCAGCAGGCGGTGATCGGCAACCGTTGTAGTCAAAAACTCTCAAAGCTTGGATAGAGCGATTACCAGGGAGAGTCAAACGCACGACGTAGATGTATGTGGAGCTGGGAAGGCTTATAATATGGTAGCAAAAAGGGTCAGCAATAATCAATTCAGAGATGCAAAGTTGAATAAACGCTCAACGACGGTACTGTGCTGGTCCTAGGCTAGACTGTGCTAGAGACGCGAGCCTAGAACACTAACAAAATCACGGCGCGGCACGTAAACAAGGGAAAAGCACACTCTGGAATTTTTTTTTCGCTCTTTTTTTTTTTGCGCTCTTTTTTTTT
>NC_041384.1:328292573-328388234 GCF_002162155.2 Triticum dicoccoides | reverse complement strand
TTTTTTTGACCAATTTTTTTTTTTGACTGCCCGGACCCAAAAACTGGAAACGGGTCAAAAAAAACTTCCTATAATGGCACCTGTCTCAAAACACTCAGAAACACCTAAAAATAGGATAGCCAGAAATTTTTTCGAAAAATGCGTTTTCGAAAAATTTTGGGCCTAAACGGAGCGTGGCTACCCGACTCCGGCAAGGAAACACGAATCGGAATCTAGATGGATCTCGAAAACAACCCTAATAAGCAAGGACTCGGATTGGTGGTGGATATATGGTGGTTGTATATGGCAGCGGTGGTAGTATATGGATATGGATCGGTGGTGGTATATGGACACGGATTGGTGGTGGTATATGGATACGGATTCGGAGCGGTGGTGGTAGACGGCAGGGGCGATGATGATGGTGCGGCGGCGGCGTGACAACTTATGACCAGAACTCGAAACTCTAAAAGACTAGACTCTAAGACCAGCAACTAGACACGACGATGCAACCGCAAATTCAACAAAGCAAAACCCTAAAAAGATTATGCAAAGGCTCAGATTGGTTCGGATATGATGAACTAACCCTAATTTTTTTTTGGTGGCTTTTTCGTGGACTGTAGGTATGAAGAACAGACTCGATCTAAACTACGAAAAACTGTAAAATCTCACCGAGCAACCTGGAAATCTGATACCACTTGATAGAGGCTAAGGTGTCCCGTCTTTCGATGAGATGGTGGATTTCGCTTTGGTGGAAGTCGACTTTGACGATCCGACTATGAACGTGCGAGGACGTCGCGCCTTAGCAATCGCTAAACCAACTCCGAGAGGTTATTGACCACGCCGGAGCACGATCAACCTGACCACGAGGGTCTGTTTCCTGCGAGCAAACGAAGAACAAGCAAGAAACTGAGATTGCAATCTGGATATTGCGAATATAAGATGAAAGCTTTATTGATCAAGGTGGGGTTCTGTGACGCCTTTGTCTGGTCGTTGAACACAAACGAAGTACGCGAAGTTGCAGCTATGGCGAACTTTTAATCTAAACAAATCCCAAAGTCTAAACGATGCCCTAAGGGCTGTATATATGGAGGAAGAGGGGGGGAATTTCGTGGCCCTTGGTGGAGGGGTCCGAAATCAACCCTATCTCTTGTTTTCCCACACATACGGACTCTAAAAATAGCCTATACTTATGTATTTCGAAATTACATGGGCCTGGCCCAATAATAAGGTGACGCAGCACCTAAAATAGCCTCGGGATGAAATTTATGAAGTGGCATCTTGTATATTTCGTCCAAGGCTTCATGCACCAATTATGGTGGCTTCAAAGTCCTGAAATCATCACTTGTAACTCCGTTCTTGTTTCCCTTGCGCATGCCATCATCTCCATGCTTGTTCTTGCTCCAATGTTCATCCTTCTCCAAGCTAGGCCCTTCATTTGTAAGCAAAACAAATGTATCCAATTTAGGCAGCATCATATTCTCATAAACATTAGAATCATTACCAAGAAACGAAAGTACCTGGTAATTTAGTTGGCGTGCACGAGCTCTAGTAATTGGTCCAGTATGTATAGCAGCAGGGGCTGTGGGTGTAACAATTGTATTGATGTCCTCATCAAATACTTCACACACTTTTGTGTTTTGTCTAATTGCAGGTGTATGGGACATTTGTACAATCCACATATGAAGATAAGGGAAAAGGAGATGTTTAGGTTGTGTTCAAAAAGTCCTCTCACGTCACTTTTGGGCCAAGAGAAGATAGAGTCCAAGTCTCTCACGTTCTGGATTCAGATTCGGACTGCACAGACATACCTGACTCGAAACGCCAACAACTTTTTCATATGGACTCCGAATTGGGTGATTCTTTTTTTGTTGGAAACTAGATTTCGTGCTCTTTCCAACCCAATTGGATTTACCTTCAAATTCGTCCGGAGCATTGAGTTACGGACGAAACAATCTGACGTTGCAGCACAATCCGAGTCAAACTACAACCCAAAGGTGTTGCATCACTTCCACTTGGGCCCATGAGCCTTGTACGACCTAGGGTTAGTTTTAGGCTGCCTTGGGACGTCCTCCCACCTCCTTGGCCGCCACCCCTTGCTCCTATATAAGTAGATCCATCTAGTAGCTTTTTCATCGGGATTTGTTTAGTTAAAAGTTAGCCATTGCAACTTCGTGTACTTCGTTTGTGTCCAACGACCAGACCAAGACCGCTTCCGGATCCCCACCATTATCAATACTTCATATATATTTGCAATATTCAGATTGCTTTATCATATTCTTGCTCGTTCTTCGATTGCTTGCAGGAATAGACCTTCGTGGTCAGGCTGACCGTGCTTCCAGCATCGTCAGTAACCTCAGGAGCTTGGTTTAGCGATTGCTAAGGCGCAACGTCGTGCACGTTTGTAGTCGGATCGTCAAAGTCGTCTCCACCAAATCGATAGTTATCATCTAATCGAAAGATCGGGACCCTCGCCTCTATCACTCAATCTCCTCCATTGGATTTCTCGCACTACATGGTGTTTGAGAAACGGATGACCGAGACACAGTCTTTCAGAAGCATTAACTCTCTACTTCGGGTAGACTATACCACCTACAACCCACTACATCTGCTAGTCTACCTCTTCAAGAGCTTCACGCAACTTACTCAACTATGCTAGAGCGCATAATAGCTTGTGGCTGCACACGGAAGTTTCTAGCATGAATAATCTTATGATCCCTTTGAGCCTGGATGGCATTCCATAGGGTGATCACACGGGTCCTCCGGCATCCCCTTGGGCAAGCACTGGGTTCTCCAGGTGCCCGGGCAAACCACTGGGTGCTCCAGGGTGCCCTAACCAATCCACCTAGATGTGTATTAAAATAGCCACCTTAAGTTAACCATTAGTGATAACTCTCACATCTGTCATGAATACACTCAACCAATCCACGTCTACGAGCATAGCACAGCAGTATAAGCATAACGTAGAAGTAACTCCCAAGGTTTGAAATGTAGGACAATAGGTTCCTACCTCATCAACTACTTCCCAATACCCAAATATTATCAATTCCTAACCATGCAATGTTTGAGGGTGAAACGAATGCATAAAAACTGGGTATGAAAGGGATATGTTCAAAGTGTGAACTTGCCTGCAATGTTGATGAAGATGATTCGCACTCATAACTCTCGATAGTTCTACTCGTCACACTCCGTTCAATCTATCGTAGGTAAGCAATAGTAACCACACATAAGCAATCACTAAAAAGGTCGGAAAGAACGAAGAACAATTCAGAAAGCATCAAAACCAAGAAAATAACTCTTGCAACATAAAACAATTTCTAACAGTACCAAAATTATGTGTATTTGGCCTTATCAGAAATTTTAGGTCAAGAGCTTCGATTTACAAAAAGAATCAAATCAAACGGAGTTACGAAACTCAAGTTACGAACAAACGAAGATTGAATTTGAATCTGGTCTAATTCAAATTTTAAACTTTCAAAAACATGTTTGAGTTGGATTACTGGATAGAGGGGATCATAACGAAGAAGTGGATGTTGGTTTCATTGGATTTGGACTAACGAGCAAAAAGTTGTGGTAGTTTGAAACAAAAGGACTAGTTTTCAAGAAAGATAATTACGAATAGGTCCCTGACGTAACTAAAGAGAAAACGAAAAGGCTAAATAATGAACGCTCAGTTTCTGAAACTAAACAACGGACGTTCGCTGTTTAATAAAACCAAAAAAAAGATCTGGTCTAGGGTTTTAAATAAAAACCAAACTAATAATATAAACCGAACTAAATTGAAAAACCGGGCGGAACTAGCGGTTATACCGGTTCTGAGAGAATAATCCGGAGGTGGGGGTGGCGACTTGGATCGGCGGCGGCTCCGGACGCAGCTACGGGCGGCAAAGACGGCTGCGGTGGAGGCAACTTGCGGCGGGCGGAGGCGACTACGCGGGCGGAGGCGAGCAGCGCGGGCGCGGCCAAGCAGAGGCGCGAGCGGCGGCGTGCGGCAGCGAGCAGCAGCGCGGCGGCAGCGAAGATGCAGGCGGCGGCAGGCGGCAAGATGCGGCGAGAAGAGAGGGGCGGGGCGGCGGATCTCGCCTTTTAAGGGCGAGGGGAGGAGGTGGCGTGGAGGAGGGGGCGCGAGGTCGACGCGGAGTCCGGCCCGACTCCTGCTGGCGACGGCGATGCTCGGGACTTCGTCCCGAGCTTCGGGGCGGCGCGGCACGGCTGGGATGCGGGCTGGCCCGGTTGGCTGGGCCGGCCCAGTCAGAAACTTTTTTTAAATAAACATATTTTTTCAGACAAACAAAAATAAACAAAACAAATAAAAATAAAAATATTATATAGGCATATAATATATCAAAATTTTCAGAAAAACATTTTCTACAAGATGAACATTTTTCTAGCGTCAAATAAAATCCTTAAAAATTCAAATAAAGCAAATAGTGCTTCTAGTGCAATAAAACCCACTAAAAATCATTTTAAAAATACCAAAATGATTTCAAATTAATTTGTCTCCAATTTTTTATTGTAGAGAATCATGTTACCCTATTTTCCATATATTTTTATTTTATAGAAAGAATAGTTTGAATACAATCCAAATAACTCCAAATTGAAAATAATTTCAAAAGGACTTTGAATTTAATTCTTTTAAAACTTCCACCTCATATTTCATATTTTTTGAAGAAGTCATATTATCTTCTCTCGTGAAAATCATTGAGTTGCTTAAAGTTTTTGAATTGGAAAAAATGTTTCCAGATGGAATTCAAATATTTTTCAAAACACCCTTTTCATTTATTTAAATGCAACAAGTCATGTCATCTTCTCTCTAGGGTTTTGTATTTGAAAAGAATTGGAATCCACGAAGATCATAAATGCAAAATGAAAGTTTGGGAAAGTCCTTTTATTCCCTCTCATTTAACTTCCAAAAAGTTCGAATTTCACTCACTTTCAGGCAATCAATCACACAATAATTAACAAACAACCAAATCTATGTATTTATTATAACATTCCAAAATTTAGAGTTTTGGGATGTTACAAACCTACCACCCTTAAAGTGAATCTCATCCTCGAGATTTGGAGAGGCTAGAAAGAAATAGGTTGGGTTTGGGGGGTCTTCTCAAAATCCATCGATCATCACATGGAGTATGGGGTGCTACCACCCTTAGAAACATCATTACAGTCCCATCAATACTCATATACTCCATCCTTATTCTTGATAGGGCCGGTCTTCTCAGATCGTAAGGATAATTCCTTCTCTGGCTCTTCTGGCAGCGGCATAACCTTTTCCTCAATTCTTCTGTACTTTCATCCTAGTAAGGTTATTCCGAGACTGGGTCTTCTTAGCTGACGGTTCTGGCGCCAATACTAATCAACTATCGATATCTCATGGCGGTCATCCAATTATGGTTTCTCCTGCAGGAAATGGGTCTTGGTTGAACCTCACCGTATAACCTACGATTGGCAGCAACTGCCTTGTACAAGGGGAAAAAATTGCTATACCCTTCTAAGGTTCAAACAAGGTTTAATATCGTCGTCTCTCTACAAAAGGCAAGTCACTCAGATTTACCATGTCGTATAGCAAGGCGAACAATAAGAGTAAGTCGGTATGGTGATCAATCCATCCCGCACCCAAATCATTACCCTGTATACGGTTTAGTGAATCTCGCATTCTACCACTCGATCATCCTCACAAGCATTGTAGAATTTCTCTAGTCGACGAACCAAGGTTCGGATAAATCCATTGATTCTGCAAGCCAAACAAACATCTATCGTTCCTTCACAACTCTCAGGTTTTGCGTAAACTCCTATAAAATCGTCGGTTGATAAAGTCGTAACTCCTAGGGTTTTTCCTTCAGCAAGAGTGTGCTTGCGTCTTGGCAGGTCCTGGGGCTTGTGTGTTATGGCCCATCTCATCACTTGAAATCCTTGAACTCATCCTCGCGGCAACTAGTCATTATTCCAACATCCAGCTTTCTAGCATGCTTAAATCCATCCAATTGTACGGTCCTTCTTCCTTCTATTGGTTCCAAACTAAGATGTGATTACTCAGACTCATCATGGAGTTATAATCGTTCCATAATAACAACATCACACCTCCTTTATATCCAATAGTAATTTATCTCTTCATCCTCGTGGGTTATCCCACATACCGAGATAAAAACTTATAATTATGAAGTCCATACTCCACTTCGTGGAACATCATTATCCTTTCCAGGGTCAAGCGTCCTTACATAGGAATATTGGCCATCTCTGCATGGCACTTCTTCAACTGGGAAACGTGAAACACATCATGAACTCCTGACAGTCCTTCGGGTGACTCCTACTTGTTGGCCACTTCTCCCATACACTCCAAAGCTCGGTATGGTCCTACAAATCTCGGGACTAACTTTCCCTTAACTACAAATCGTTTAACTCCTTGCAGAGGGGACACACGAAGACATGCTCTGTCTCCAATTTCATAGACTACCTCCTTGCATTTTTGAGTTTGCATAACTCTTCTGCCTGGACTAAGCTACCTTCAGTCTATCTCGAATCAACTTAACCTTCTCTTCTGACTCCTTGATCACATTTGGTCCAAACAACTAACGGTTTCCAACTTCATCCCACATCAACGGTGTCTGGCTCCTTCTCCCATACAAAGCTTCAAAAGGGGCCATCTTCAAACTGGCTTGGTAACTGTTGTTGTATGAGAACTCTGTGTAAGGTAGATTATCATCCCTACTAGATCCATAATCTAGCGCACACGCTCTCAACATGTCCTCTAGAATCTGATTGACTCTCTCGGTCTATCCATCTGTCTGCGGATGAAAGGCTGTACTGAACTCTAGCCTAGTACCCAAAGTCTGGTGCAGCTGATTCCAAAACTTTGAGGTAAACTGTGTCCTTCTATCTGATACGATGGTCCTCGGAACTCTTTGTAGACATACGATCCTGGTCAATTATATCTTGGCCAACTTCGCACTTGTGTAGGTGGTTCTCACTGGGATAAATTGAGCCACTTTGGTCAAGCGAATCAACTACTACCCAGATAGAATCATATCCCGATCGGGTTTTGGGGAATCCGGTAATGAAATCCATGCCAAGCTTATCCCACTTCCATTCGGGTATCGGCATAGGCTGTAGTAATCCTACTGGCTTCTGATTCTCTGCCTTTACTCTCTCTGGCATACATCACCTATGACTACATACTCCGCAATATCCTTCTTCATACCAGTCCACCAGAAACGCTCCTTCAAATCCAAATACATCTTGGTGTTTCCTGGTCCAATCGAGTATGGTGAGTCATGAGCCTCCTGAAGTATTTTCTTCCTGATCTTTGCATTATTGGGCACATATACACGGTCCTCGAACCATAAGGTGTCGTGCTCATCCTTACGAAAACCTTTGGCCTTTCCTTTACTCATCCTCTCTTTTACCTTAGCAATCTCTTTGTCATCCTTCTGAGATTCACGGATCTTTCCCAACAATGTAGATTGAACTTCCATTGCTGCAATAAAACCTTCGGGAACAATCTCCAACCGAAGTTCCCTGAGATCCTTTGCTAACTCCTTTGGTAATCCTCCGCTTATGAGGATATTCGTCCTTGTTTTCTTTATGGTTGTGTCCTATTTCTCCACAAAGCTTGTAGGCACAAGGTTTCTTCATATCCTTTCCATAAGGCCTCAACTTCTGGGACACAAGACGAGATCTTTGCAGAGTCAACTTAAATTCTTCCCAAGTGATTACTCTTTGCCATCCATTGATGGTTTGGTACATCCTCCACCAAGTAGCAGCAACTCTTACAAAGCACTGAAGAGCCTGCTGGGCCATATCCTTTCCGGGTATCGTGTTATACTCCATATGACCTTCCATGTTCTGGATCCATTGGTCTGTCTCCAATTGACTCATTGGTCCAGAAAATACAAGATCATCTTCATTCATCCTCTATTGGGTCCATGGGTTTGGGGTGAGATAAAAGAGATAGAGAGGGATACACACAATACAAGCAAAAGTTTTGAAAAGACATATTTTTTTATTTTATGGTTGTTGGAAAAACATCAAACAAATAAACAGCTCACAATCGTCGCATCTAACGTAGGTATATAACAGGGGTTTGGTCTTCTAAAGGTCAATAGATCTTCAAAGTCATAAAATTACTCAAGTCTTATTCATGTCTCCGATGGCTTCTTCCGATCATGCTTGTCCTTCTCAAGTTCTTTTTCCAGATCATCTCTGTTGACGCGAAGTCTCTTGTGACATCCTTTAATATTTCTGGAGTGGCGTTCCAACTTCTGGGTTTCAACATCCTTGGCATGAACCAAGGTCCCACTGTCCTTCAGTTCTTGAAAATTCTCCGGAATCTCGAGGTTTTGCTCCTCTAGCTTGGCTACCTTCAACTTCTGGGTTTTGAGTTCTTCACGAAATGCTTCCTTGTCATATACAGCTTCCTACAAGTCCATCTTAAACTTCTTGATGTATTACTCCAGATTCTGGCGATACACCAACTAAGGTTAAAACTTCATCTTACTGATAGGTGCTCCATCAGCCTTCTTCCATCCAATCCATTCTGAATTAATGCATCCTTAACTTAGCACGGTGACAATAGCATCAGCGGGCGATGACATCATGGATAACCGTGTTTCTGCCCTTATCATTGCCATGAGCTATCTTCACATGGTCAAAAGGGGAAAAGGGGGAGTATAGTCTCACTAAAAGAATTTTTTTGAATAAGCTTCGAAGAGAAGATAGAGGTACAAGATCCTTTTGAAAAGAATGTTTTTAGAGAAAATCTTTCCTATGGGCTTGCCAATTTCTAGGGGTCACGTCCTACAGTCAACATGTGCTCTGATACCATCTTGTAGCGACCTGACCTCAGACGGTCAAGTCTCTGTGCTTAAGCGTCATCACTGGATCGGTATGCTGACACACACAGTACTCGAGGATTTATAACAGAGGTAAATCACATGTATAAAATAACGTAAATACTATTACCCCAATCCAAATAGCGCTTGATGAGGACATGACTACCTTGGATACGACCAAAAATATTGCATACATGCATATTTGTCAGGTGATTTCTAATGCAAACTATTCAATAGTCTATTTATGTTATCCAGAACAAAAATACTTCACACACTTTTGTGTTTTGTCTAATTGCAGGTGTATGGGACATTTGTACAAACCACATATGAAGATAAGGGAAAAGGAGATGTTTAGGTTGTGTTCAAAAAGTCCTCTCACGTCACTTTTGGGCCAAGAGAAGATAGAGTCCAAGTCTCTCACGTTCTGGATTCAGATTCGGACTGCACAGACATACCTGACTCAAAACGCCAACAACTTTTTCATACGGACTCCGAATTGGGTGATTCTTTTTTTGTTGGAAACTAGATTTCGTGCTCTTTCCAACCCAATTGGATTCACCTTCAAATTCGTCCGGAGTGTTGAGTTACGGACGAAACAATCTGACGTTCCAGCAGAATCCGGGTCAAACTACAAGCCCAAAGGTGTTGCATCACCTCCACTTGGGCCCATGAGCCTTGTACGACCTAGGGTTAGTTTTAGCCTGCCTTGGGACGTCCTCCCACCTCCTTGGCCACCACCCCTTGCTCCTATATAAGTAGATCCATCTAGTAGCTTTTTCCTTGGGATTTGTTTAGTTAAAAGTTAGCCATTGCAACTTTGTGTACTTCGTTTGTGTCCAACGACCAGTCCAAGACCGCTTTCGGATCCCCACCATTATCAATACTTCATATATATTTGCGATATTCAGATTGCTTTATCATATTCTTGCTCGTTCTTCGATTGCTTGCAGGAATAGACCTTCGTGGTCAGGCTGACCGTGCTTCCAGCATCGTCAGTAACCTCAGGAGATTGGTTTAGCGGTTGCTAAGGCGCAACGTCGTGCATGTTTGTAGTCGGATCGTCAAAGTCGTCTCCACCAAATCGATAGTTATCATCTCATCGAAAGATCGGGACCCTCGCCTCTATCAAGTGGTATCAGTTTTCAGGTTGCTCGGTGAGAATTTCTAGTTTTCCTAGATTAGATTTATTTTCTTACCTATTGTCCAAGAAAAATCCACAAAAAAGAGTTAGATCTATTCATCCTTTGTCTAAGTCAGTCTGAGCCTTTGGAATTTTCTTTTCATTGCTTGCATAGTTGAATTATCGGTTGCATCGTCGTGTCGAGTTGCTGGTCTTAGTGTCTAGGTCGTTTAGAGTTTCGAGTTCTGTTCACATTAGTCACGTCACTGCTGCATCGTTATCCCTTCCGCTGTCCACCACCCATACATCAATTTTCTCCACGTGCTACCCACCGTTCATTGTCATAATCATAGTTGAGATCGTTCCCATCTTCGCTTGATCCAATCTACATCTTATCTAGTTTGTTTTGGAAAGAGGGAGAGAGAAAAAAAGATAGAGAAAAAAAACGAGAGAAAAAAAAGTAAAAAAAAAGGAAAAGAAAAAAAAAGGAAAAGAAAAAAAGTGTGAGAAAAAAAAGAGAGGAGAAAAAAAACAAAATTCAGATCTATCTAGACTCAATCTCGTAGTTGAATTCGGATTGGAATCTGTTTTGTGCACTGTTCAGTAAAACAGACATAACTTCCTGATGAGGACATCAATACCATTGTTACACCCACAGCCCCTACTGCTACATATACGGGACCAATTACTAGAGCTCGTGCACGCCAATTAAATTATCAGGTACTTTCGTTTCTTGGTAATGATTCTAATGTTCATGAGAATATGATGCTGCTTAAATTGGATACATTTGTTTTGCTTACAAATGAAGGGCCTAGCTTGGAGAAGGATGAACATTGGAGCAAGAACAAGCATGGAGATGATGCCATGCGCAAGGGGAACAAGAACGGAGTTACAAGTGATGATTTCAGGACTTTGAAGCCACCATAATGGGTGCATGAAGCCTTGGAAGAAATATACAAGATGCCACTTCATAAATTTCGTCCCGAGGCTATTATAGGTGCTGCGTCACCTTTTTATTGGGCCAGGCCCATGTAATTTCAAAATACATAAGTATAGGCTATTTTTAGAGTCCGTATGTGTGGGGAAACAAGAGATAGGGTTGATTTCGGACCCCTCCACCAAGGGCCACGAAATTCCCCTCTCTTCCTCCATATATACAGCCCTTAGGGCACCGTTTAGACTTTGGGTTTTGTTTAGATTAAAAGTTCGCCATAGCTGCAACTTCGCGTACTTCGTTTGTGTTCAACGACCAGACAAAGGCGTCACAGAACCCCACCTTGATCAATAAAGCTTTCATCTTATATTCGCAATATCCAGATTGCAATCTCAGTTTCTTGCTTGTTCTTCGTTTGCTCGCAGGAAACAGACCCTCGTGGTCAGGTTGATCGTGCTCCGGCGTGGTCAATAACCTCTCGGAGTTGGTTTAGCGATTGCTAAGGCGCGACGTCCTCGCACGTTCGTAGTCGGATCGTCAAAGTCGACTTCCACCAAAGCGATATCCATCATCTCATCGAAAGACGGGACACCTTTGCCTCTATCACTTCCTCATATGAAGTCTGTTTTGGCTTCGCGAGTACTCAAATGGAAGCTAGCGACGAGCCGCATCTAAATAGTTGCAGAAGCTAGTTCAGTATTTGGCACCTCAACATCAGCTTCTAAATAGGTCTACTGCTATTGTGATCTTCACTTATATCTTGCTGTCCAGAGCTACTTCATATCCTTTATTGATGCTAGTTGTGCTACGACGTGACCTCATTAGTGTTCTAGGCTCGCGTCTCTAGTTTGGTCTAGCCTAGGACCAGCACAGTACCGTCGTTGAGCGTTTATTCAACATTGCATCTCTGAATTGATTATTGCTAATCTTTTGCTACCATATATAGCCAACCCAGCTCCACATATTTCTACACCGTGTATACGTACGTTCCCCTGGCAATCATTTTACACAATCTTCGGAGTTATTTGACACCGCTGGTTGCCTGTCACCACCCGCCGCATGGTAAAAACTTGTAAGATATTGATATTTGCTTTACTATGAGCACTTTACAACCACATCCTAGTAGTTCATAGGAACATTATTCTCGAATTTGGTTCTTGTTTCTACTAATCATGACAGGTTCCAGAGATAGAAGTTCTTGGATGACGGACACATCTTCACCATCACGAGAGATGGGACAACACACACAAGCATATGGTCAGGTTATCTCTTTACCATCATTTGAGGGTAGATTTAATCCTGCTATTTATCTAGCTTGGGAGCTTGAAGTAGAACAAGTTTTTAGTCACCATGATTTTTCTAAACTTGAGAGAGTACGAGCTACCATTAGAGCATTTACTGGTTTTGCTTCTGTTTGGTGGAGTGTACATTGTAAGAAAAACATTGATAACCAACCCACAACTTGGAAAGTTTTGAAAGCTGTAATGAGACAACAATTTTTTCCTCCTTACTATCGTCGTGAATTGCGTCGCAAATTGGAGCAATTAGAACAAGGCAGTAACACTGTTCATGCTTACTACCAAGAGTTCAAATCTTATATGCATCATTGTGACATAGAAGAATCTGAGGATGATACAATGAATAGATTTTTTGATGGTTTGAACCATGATATTCAGGCAAGATTTTAGTATATTCCTCGTTGCATTACTGGTATGTATGTCCGTGCTTGTACCTTTGAGAGACAAATACAGGAGGATGCATTGGGTGACTACAACAACTACTATTCCAGTTCATGCTCACCACCGCCGGTTGGTTACTCCACTATTGCACCTACTAGAGCAGCCCCACCTCGGATTGTGAGCGCCATATCATCTCAAGAGTATGGTACATTGTCAACGTCCGTACCTACATCAGCTACATCTCTGCGAGGTAACAGTAAAGGTCTTGGTGATATAACTTCACATGAGAATGAAGCATGCCTAGTTAAGTTGAATGCATCATGTGTTGAGTTACCTGTTGATTTGAGCACACCACCTATTTTAGAGACTCTTGTTACTGTCATGAATGCGTCATGTGATCAAACAACTCAAATATCAACAATTTTGAGTGGACCCATTGAATTAACTATTGATGCAAAAGAACCAATGTTTAATCATTTTGATATGACCTCTAATCTTGATGATGATTCTGTGTCCAATGACTTATTGCATGTTTGCTTATTTAAGCATGTTGTAGTATGTAAATTTGATGCAAGTAAGGTTTATTCATCGAAGTTATGATGGTTTAATGATGAACATTGCCAATCTTTTGAAGTGAATAAGAGCTTCACTTATATGTGCAAACTGAGTTGCAATATGTTCATGCTTTCTACTTCTTGTGATAATTTTTTGGCTTTAGATTTTATGAACAATGAAAGTTACTCATGTATACATGTGACATATGTGCAAAAATCAAGGGAAGTTAAAATGGATGACATATACATATACAACATGTAGACCTTGTCTCTTTTGTTAGCCACATTTCAGATTAAGCAATGTCGAGGACGGCTTTGTTTTCAAAAAGGGGAGGATGATGAGGACATGACTACCTTGGATACGACCAAAAATATTGCATACATGCATATTTGTCAGGTGATTTCTAATGCAAACTATTCAATAGTCTATTTATGTTATCCAGAACAAAAATACTTCACACACTTTTGTGTTTTGTCTAATTGCAGGTGTATGGGACATTTGTACAATCCACATATGAAGATAAGGGAAAAGGAGATGTTTAGGTTGTGTTCAAAAAGTCCTCTCACGTCACTTTTGGGCCAAGAGAAGATAGAGTCCAAGTCTCTCACGTTCTGGATTCAGATTCGGACTGCACACACATACCTGACTCAAAACGCCAACAACTTTTTCATACGGACTCCGAATTGGGTGATTCTTTTTTTGTTGGAAACTAGATTTCGTGCTCTTTCCAACCCAATTGTATTCACCTTAAAATTCGTCTGGAGCGTTGAGTTACGGACGAAACAATCTGACGTTGCAGCAGAATCCGAGTCAAACTACAAGCCCAAAGGTGTTGCATCACCTTCACTTGGGCCCATGAGCCTTGTACGACCTAGGGTTAGTTTTAGGCTGCCTTGGGACGTCCTCCCACCTCCTTGGCTGCCACCCCTTGCTCCTATATAAGTAGATCCATCTAGTAGCTTTTTCCTTGGGATTTGTTTAGTTAAAAGTTAGCCATTACAACTTCGTGTACTTCATTTGTGTCCAATGACCAGACCAAGACCGCTTCCGGATCGCCACCATTATCAATACTTCATATATATTTGCGATATTCAGATTGCTTTATCATATTCTTGCTCGTTCTTCGATTGCTTGCAGGAATAGACCTTCGTGGTCAGGCTGACCGTGCTTCCAGCATCGTCAGTAACCTCAGGAGATTGGTTTAGCGGTTGCTAAGGCGCAACGTCGTGCACGTTTGTAGTCGGATCATCAAAGTCGTCTCCACCAAATCGATAGTTATCATCTCATCGAAAGATCGGGACCCTCGCCTCTATCAGCGTTAGTAACAACAAGGTTGTGGATTCCCATCAACACCAACGGCAAAGTTGAGTGTAGAAATCGTAACCCTAACATATCACTTACTCATCGTAAGAATCCCGCAACATGAGACGTTGCAGCCACAAAGGGTCAGTACATTGAATGTACTAGCAAATTCACACCAGAGGATAATCATGAATAATAGCTATCACTACATGCATATTTGGCTGGTGGAAAAGCTCTATGGTTATAGTGTTTTTACGAAAAGCCATTTTTCCCTACTGCAAAGGAATATAATTTATTTAACTACAAAGTTGGTTGAAAATATTGAGAAGGTTCCTCCAACTCAATCCCAAATTAACATCAATAACCCAACAAATTATTTAAGTAACGTGATGAGATCAATATGATAATCCAAGAACCAGATACTCAAGCTTGTCCATAACCGGGGACACGACTAATCATGATTAGTTTGTACACTCTGCAGAGGTTTGAGCACTTTTCCCCACAAGACTCGATCTCCTCCGTTGGATTTCTCGCAATACATGGTGTTTGAGAAACGGATGACCGAGACACAGTCTTTCAGAACCATTAACTCTACTCCGGGTAGACTATACCACCTACAACCCACTACATTCGCTAGTCTACCTCTTCAAGAGCTTCATACAACTTATCAACTATGCTAGAGCCCATAATAGCTTGTGGCTGCACACGAATGTTTCTAGCATGTATAATCTTATGATCCCTGATGAGGACATCAATACCATTGTTACACCCACAACCCCTACTGCTACATATACGGGACCAATTACTAGAGCTCGCGCACGCCAATTAAATTATCAGGTACTTTCGTTTCTTGGTAATGATTCTAATGTTCATGAGAATATGATGTTGCCTAAATTGGATACATTTATTTTGCTTACAAATGAAGGGCCTAGCTTGGAGAAGGATGAACATTGGAGCAAGAACAAGCATGGAGATGATGCCATGCGCAAGGGGAACAAGAACGGAGTTACAAGTGATGATTTCAGGACTTTGAAGCCACCATAATGGGTGCATGAAGCCTTGGACGAAATATACAAGATGCCACTTCATAAATTTCGTCCCGAGGCTATTATAGGTGCCGCGTCACCTTTTTATTGGGCCAGGCCCATGTAATTTCGAAATACATAAGTATAGGCTATTTTTCGAGTCCGTATGTGTGGGGAAACAAGAGATAGGGTTGATTTCGGACCCCTCCACCAAGGGCCACGAAATTCCCCCTCTCTTCCTCCATATATACAGCCCTTAGGGCACCGTTTAGACTTTGGGTTTTGTTTAGATTAAAAGTTCGCCATAGCTGCAACTTCGCGTACTTCGTTTGTGTTCAATGACCAGACAAAGGCGTCACAGAACCCCACCTTGATCAATAAAGCTTTCATCTTATATTCGCAATATCCAGATTGCAATCTTAGTTTCTTGCTTGTTCTTCGTTTGCTCGCAGGAAACAGACCCTCGTGGTCAGGTTGATCGTGCTCCGGCGTGGTCAATAACCTCTCGGAGTTGGTTTAGCGATTGCTAAGGCGCGACGTCCTCGCACGTTCGTAGTCGGATCGTCAAAGTCGATTTCCACCAAAGCGAAATCCACCATCTCATCGAAAGACGGGACACCTTTGCCTCTATCAAGTGGTATCAGATTTCCAGGTTGCTCGGTGAGATTTTACAGTTTTTCGTAGTTTAGATCGAGTCTGTTCTTCATACCTACAGTCCACGAAAAAGCCACAAAAAAAATTAGGGTTAGTTCATCATATCCGAACCAATCTGAGCCTTTGCATAATCTTTTTAGGGTTTTGCTTTGTTGAATTTGCGGTTGCATCGTCGTTTCTAGTTGCTGGTCTTAGAGTCTAGTCTTTTAGAGTTTCGAGTTCTGGTCATAAGTTGTCACGCCGCCGCCGCACCATCATCATCGCCCCTGCCATCTACCACCACCGCTCCGAATCCGTATCCATATACCACCACTAATCCGTGTCCATATACCACCACCGATCCATATCCATATACTACCACCGCTACCACCACCGCTGCCATATACCACCACCATATATCCACCACCAATCCGATTTCCTTGCTTATTAGGTTTGTTTTCGAGATCCATCTAGTTTCCGATTCGTGTTTCCTTGCCGGAGTAGGTTTCGGAAAAAAAAAGAGTCGGGTAGCCACGCTCCGTTTAGGCCCAAAATATTTGGTTTGGAGACCATCAAAGATCAATATGTGCATGATGCTGATTTTAAAGATGTAATGCAGAATTGTAAAGAAGGAAGAATGTGGAACAAGTTTGTTGTTAACGATGGATTTGTGTTTCGTGCTAACAAGCTATGCATTCCAGCTAGCTCCGTTCGTCTTTTGTTGTTGCAGGAGGCGCATGGAGGAGGATTAATGGGACACTTTGGCATGAAGAAGACGGAGGACGTACTTGCTACACATTTCTTTTGGCCAAAGATGAGACGGGATGTTGAGCGTTTTATTGCTCGCTGCACTACATGTCAAAAAGCTAAGTCACGACTCAATCCTCATGGTTTATATATGCCTTTGCCTGTACCTAGTGTTCCTTGGGAGGATATATCTATGGACTTTGTTTTAGGTTTACCTCGAACAAAGAAGGGGAGGGATAGCATATTTGTTGTCGTGGATAGATTCTCGAAAATGGCACATTTTATACCATGTCATAAAAGCGATGATGCTGTTACTGTTGCTGATTTGTTCTTTCGTGAAATTATTCGCTTGCATGGTGTGCCAAATACTATTGTTTCAGATCGTGATACTAAATTTCTTAGCCACTTTTGGAGATGTTTATGGGCTAAGTTGGGGACTAAACTGCTTTTTAGTACTACTTGTCACCCCCAAACTGATGGACAAACTGAAGTAGTCAATAGAACGTTGTCTACTATGCTTAGGGCTGTTTTGAAGAATAATAAGAAAATGTGGGAGGAATGCTTGCCTCATATTGAATTTGCTTATAATCGTTCATTGCATTCTACTACTAAGATGTGCCCTTTTGAAGTTGTGTATGGTTTCCTACCTCGTGCACCTATTGATTTGTTGCCTCTTCCATCTTCGGAGAAGGTTAATTTTGATGCTAAACAACGTGCTGAATTGATTTTAAAAATGCATGAGTTAACTAAGGAAAACATTGAGCGTATGAATGCTAAATATAAACTTGCTGGAGATAAGGGTAGAAAACATGTTGTGTTTGCACCTGGAGATCTTGTGTGGTTACATTTGCGTAAGGATAGATTTCCTGATTTGTGCAAATCAAAGCTAATGCCACGTGCTGATGGTCCCTTTAAGGTGTTAGAGAAAATAAATGATAATGCATATAAACTTGAGCTGCCTGCAGATTTTGGGGTTAGTCCCACTTTTAACATTGCAGATTTGAAGCCTTATTTGGGTGAGGAAGATGAACTTCCGTCGAGGACGACTTCATTTCAAGAAGGGGAGGATGATGAGGACATCAATACAATTGTTACACCCACAGCCCCTGCTGCTATACATACTGGACCAATTACTAGAGCTCGTGCACGCCAACTAAATTACCAGGTACTTTCGTTTCTTGGTAATGATTCTAATGTTCATGAGAATATGATGCTGCCTAAATTGGATACATTTGTTTTGCTTACAAATGAAGGGCCTAGCTTGGAGAAGGATGAACACTGGAGCAAGAACAAGCATGGAGATGATGGCATGCGCAAGGGAAACAAGAACGGAGTTACAAGTGATGATTTCAGGACTTTGAAGCCACCATAATGGGTGCATGAAGCCTTGGACGAAATATACAAGATGCCACTTCATAAATTTCGTCCCGAGGCTCTTTTAGGTGCTGCGTCACCTTATTATTGGGCCAGGCCCATGTAATTTCGAAATACATAAGTATAGGCTATTTTTAGAGTCCGTATGTGTGGGGAAACAAGAGATAGGGTTGATTTCGGACTCCTCCACCAAGGGCCACGAAATTCCCCCCTCTTCCTCCATATATACAGCCCTTAGGGCATCGTTTAGACTTTGGGTTTTGTTTAGATTAAAAGTTCGCCATAGCTGCAACTTCGCGTACTTCGTTTGTGTTCAATGACCAGACAAAGGCGTCACAGAACCCCACCTTGATCAATAAAGCTTTCATCTTATATTCGCAATATCCAGATTGCAATCTTAGTTTCTTGCTTGTTCTTCGTTTGCTCGCAGGAAACAGACCCTCGTGGTCAGGTTGATCGTGCTCCGGCGTGGTCAATAACCTCTCGGAGTTGGTTTAGCGATTGCTAAGGCGCGACGTCCTCGCACGTTCGTAGTCGGATCGTCAAAGTCGACTTCCACCAAAGCGATATCCATCATCTCATCGAAAGACGGGACACCTTTGCCGCTATCAAGTGGTATCAGATTTCCAGGTTGCTCGGTGAGATTTTACAGTTTTTCCTAGTTTAGATCGAGTCTGTTCTTCATACCTATAGTCCACGAAAAAGGCAAAAAAAATTAGGGTTAGTTCATCCCATCCGAACCAATCTGAGCCTTGCATAATCTTTTCTGTATTTGCTTTGTTGAATTTGCGGTTGCATCGTCGTGTCCAGTTGCTGGTCTTAGCGTCTAGTCTTTTAGAGTTTCGAGTTCTGTTCACAGGTTGTCACGTCGCCGCTGCCATATATCACCACCGCATCATCATCGTCGCTGTTGCCATATACCACCACCACATATTCACCGCCAATCCGAATCCATATACGCCACCACATATCCGCCGCCATCATGCCAATCCGAGTTCACCTGCAACATATATCCGCCACCTGTCCGTGTTCCACCAGATTCATCTCCGCCACCAGTCCGAGTTCCACCAGATTCATCTCCGCCACCAGTCCTAGTCCGAGTCCAGTAATTGTTGCATTGTTCTCGATTTCCAGATCACGCGATACTCCGAGTCGTGACAGAGAAGGACTCCCCAACTTCCGAGCCATCCGCAGAAGAAAAATAGTTCCAATTTCAAAAAAAAAAACTAAGTCTGGAAAATTCTGGCTAGGCAGTTTTTAGACCATTTGTAGACTTTTTAGAAAAAAAATTGTTGCGGAGCAAAAAAAAAGAGGAAAAAAAGTGCAAAAAAAAGAGAAAAAAAAAATTCAGAGTGTGCTCCTCCCTTGTTTACGTGCCGCGCCGTGATTTTGTTGGTGTTCTAGGCTCGCGTCTCTAGCACAGTCTAGCCTGGGACCAGCACAGTACCGTCGTTGAGCGTTTATTCAACTTTGCATCTCTGAATTGATTATTGCTGACCCTTTTTGCTACCATATTATAAGCCTTCCCAGCTCCACATACATCTACGTCGTGCGTTTGACTCTCCCTGGTAATCGCTCTATCCAAGCTTTGAGAGTTTTGACTACAAGGGTTGCCGATCACCGCCTGTTGCTGGGCAAGAACTGGTAAGAATTTGAGTTTTGCTTGACGGATTTGTGACACCCACCACCACCACTTGTTCGTAGTCTGTAGGATCATATTCTTGTGTGTTTCTATTGCTGCTAACCATGCCAGGATCACAAGCCGACGAGATTGACTGGGAGAATTTATCGAACAAGGAGCTTCATGATAAGTTTCAGCAAATGATGACTGAACAGGTGCAAGATGTGCTGAACAATTTTGATGAGGCCATGGAGAAGATCACTGGCCTTGAGAAGACGTTCGAAACAAAGCTCGATAACAAGTTTAATGAATTGCTCGCGTGCCTTCCACCACCACCACCCGCTGCTCCTAACGCACCTCTCCAACAACAACAACAACGACTACCTCCACGTCGCGAAACAGACCTCCGCCGAGCAAGCCGTGTTCCTCTTGCGTTTGGCCAAACTGTTGGTGCTCCTGTTGATACTTCTGTGGCTCCTGCTGCTGATGCGGAGGAGGATGATTATGTGGGAGATTATGAGGATGAGGTTGATCAAAATCAGCACTACGTGCAGCCACCTGTACCACCACCAGCAGGTCGACCTCAGGTATATATTCGTAATGGTAGGCCTGCACCACCACCTCAGGTACGAGATGATGTCCATATTCCTAAACTGAAATTGAATATTCCACCATTTGAGGGTAGATATGTTCCTGATATATATCTTACTTGGGAGTTAGAAACTGAACAACGATTTACATGTTTACAATATCCTGAGGAGAGACGAGTTGCTGCTGCTGTTTGTGCTTTCACTAGTTTTGCATGTGTATGGTGGTCTGAACATTGTAGATTATATCCTATTACAACTACTTGGGCTTCTTTGAAAACTGCTATGCGTACGCGTTGGGTTCCACCATATTATCAACGTGAATTGCTTCAAAAATTACAGCGCTTAAGACAAGGAAAAAATTCTGTAGAAGAATATTATCAGGAATTACAAACTGGCATGATTAGATGTGGTATTGTTGAGGAGAATGAAGCTATGCTTGCACGTTTTCTGGGTGGATTAAATAGAGAGATTCAGACCATTCTAGACTATAAGGAGTATACTAATATCACTCGTTTATTCCATCTTGCTTGTAAAGCTGAACGTGAAGTGCAGGATCAACAAGCATTGGGGCGAACTAACTTTTCTGCAGGCCGACCTTCATCATGGACACCACGTGCATCTTCTACTTCAACTGCACCAGCACCTCCATCCGGTGCCACCTCCAGCCGTGATACAAGAAAACAGGCACAACCACCATTATCTGCCAAGAGCGCACCTGCTGGGCCTGCACAGTGTTCTTCTTCTTCCATGGCATCAACAGGGCACACAAGTGATATTATTTGTCGTCGTTGTAAGGGAGGAGGTCATTATGCGAGAGAATGCAAATCTCCGCGTGTGATGGTTGCTACCGCGGATGGTGGATATGAGTCTGCTAGTGACTATGATGAGGAGACTTTGGCTCTTATTACACGTGAAGAACATGGTGGAGATGATTCTGATCACGAGACGCAATACATGGCTCCTGAAGACGCTGACAGGTATGAATGTTTAGTTGCTTAACGTGTTTTGAGTGTGCAGGTCACACAAGCTGAGCAAAATCAGAGGCACAATTTGTTCCATACCAAGGGAGTTGTGAAGGAACGTTCTGTGCGCGTCATCATAGACGGAGGGAGCTGCAACAACTTGGCTAGCATGGAGATGGTGGAGAAGCTTTCTCTCACCACAACACCACATCCACATCCTTACTACATCCAATGGTTCAACAACAGCGGCAAGGTTAAGGTAACACGTACTGTTCGTGTGCATTTTAGTATCTCTACATATGCTGATTATGTTGATTGTGATGTGGTATCTATGCAAGCATGTTCCTTATTACTTGGTAGACCATGGCAATTTGATAAAAATTCTGTACACCATGGTAGAAACAATCACTATACTCTTGTTCATAAGGATAAAAATATTACTTTGCTTCCTATGACTCCTGATTCCATTTTGAAAGATGATATTAATAGAGCTAATAAAGCAAAACAGGAGACGAATAAGAGTGAAAATCAGATTATGGCAAAAGAATTTGAGCAACAAATGAAGCCTAATAATAAACCATCTAGTGTTGCTTCTGAAATTAAATTGAAAAGTGCATGTTTATTTGCCACCAAATCTGATATTGATGAGCTAGATTTCAGCAAATCTGTTTGCTATGCTTTTGTGTGCAAAGAGGCATTATTTTCATTCGAGGACGTGCCTTCCTCTTTGCCTCCTGCTGTCACTAACATTTTGCAGGAGTTCGCTGACGTTTTTCCACAAGACGTGCCACCGGGATTACCGCCTATTCGAGGGATTGAGCATCAGATTGACTTAATTCCCGGTGCTTCACTGCCAAACCGTGCACCATACCGTACCAATCCAGAGGAGACGAAGGAGATTATGCGTCAAGTACAAGAGCTTCTCGACAAAGGTTATATACGCGAATCCCTTAGTCCCTGATACCACTTGATAGAGGCGGAGGTGTCCCGTCTTTCGATGAGATGATGGATTTCGCTTTGGTGGAAGTCGACTTTGACGATCCGACTACGAACGTGCGAGGACGTCGCGCCTTAGCAATCGCTAAACCAACTCCGAGAGGTTATTGACCACGCCAGAGCACGATCAACCTGACCACGAGGGTCTGTTTCCTGCGAGCAAACGAAGAACAAGCAAGAAACTGAGATTGCAATCTGGATATTGCGAATATAAGATGAAAGCTTTATTGATCAAGGTGGGGTTCTGTGACGCCTTTGTCTGGTCGTTGAACACAAACGAAGTACGCGAAGTTGCAGCTATGGCGAACTTTTAATCTAAACAAAACCCAAAGTCTAAACGATGCCCTAAGGGCTGTATATATGGAGGAAGAGGGGGAATTTCGTGGCCCTTGGTGGAGGGGTCCGAAATCAACCCTATCTCTTGTTTCCCCACACATACGGACTCTAAAAATAGCCTATACTGATGTATTTCGAAATTACATGGGCCTGGCCCAATAATAAGGTGACGCAGCACCTAAAATAGCCTCGGGACGAAATTTATGAAGTGGCGTCTTGTATATTTCGTCCAAGGCTTCATGCACCCATTATGGTGGCTTCAAAGTCCTGAAATCATCACTTGTAACTCCGTTCTTGTTTCCCTTGCGCATGCCATCATCTCCATGCTTGTTCTTGCTCCAATGTTCATCCTTCTCCAAGCTAGGCCCTTCATTTGTAAGCAAAACAAATGTATCCAATTTAGGCAGCATCATATTCTCATGAACATTAGAATCATTACCAAGAAACGAAAGTACCTGGTAATTTAGTTGGCGTGCACGAGCTCTAGTAATTGGTCCAGTATGTATAGCAGCAGGGGCTGTGGGTGTAACAATTGTATTGATGTCCTCATCATAGACCATGGCAATTTGATAAAAATTCTGTACACCATGGTAGAAACAATCACTATACTCTTGTTCATAAGGATAAAAATATTACTTTGCTTCCTATGACTCCTGATTCCATTTTGAAAGATGATATTAATAGAGCTAATAAAGCAAAACAGGAGACGAATAAGAGTGAAAATCAGATTGTGGCAAAAGAATTTGAGCAACAAATGAAGCCTAATAATAAACCATCTAGTGTTGCTTCTGAAATTAAATTGAAAAGTGCATGTTTATTTGCCACCAAATCTGATATTGATGAGCTAGATTTCAGCAAATCTGTTTGCTATGCTTTTGTGTGCAAAGAGGCATTATTTTCATTCGAGGACGTGCCTTCCTCTTTGCCTCCTGCTGTCACTAACATTTTGCAGGAGTTCGCTGACGTCTTTCCACAAGACGTGCCACCGGGATTACCGCCTATTCGAGGGATTGAGCATCAAATTGACTTAATTCCCGGTGCTTCACTGCCAAACCGTGCACCATACCATACCAATCCAGAGGAGACGAAGGAGATTATGCGTCAAGTACAAGAGCTTCTCGACAAAGGTTATATACGCGAATCCCTTAGTCCTTGTGCTGTTCCTATTATTCTAGTGCCGAAAAAGGATGGTACATCACGTATGTGTGTTGATTGTAGAGGCATTAATAATATTACTATTCGTTATCGTCATCCTATTCCTAGGCTAGATGATATGCTTGATGAATTGAGTGGCTCTACAATATTCTCCAAAGTTAATTTGCGTAGTGGATACCATCAAATTCGTATGAAATTGGGAGATGAATGGAAAACAGCATTTAAAACTAAGTTTGGATTATATGAGTGGTTAGTCATGCCTTTTGGGTTAACTAATGCACCTAGTACTTTCATGAGATTAATGAACGAAGTTTTACGTGCTTTCATTGGACGATTTGTGGTAGTTTACTTTGATGACATATTGATTTATATTAGATCTTTGGAAGAACATTTGGAACATTTACGTGCTGTTTTTATTGCTCTACGTGATGCACGTTTGTTTGGTAACCTTGGGAAGTGCACCTTTTGCACCGACCGAGTATCTTTTCTTGGCTATATTGTTACTCCACAGGGAATTGAAGTTGATAAAGCTAAGATTGAAGCTATTGAGAGTTGGCCGCAACCCAAAACGGTCACACAAGTGAGGAGTTTTCTTGGCCTCGCTGGATTCTATAGGCGTTTTGTGAGAGATTTCAGCACCATTGCTGCACCTCTCAATGAGCTTACAAAGAAAGATGTGCCTTTTCTTTGGGGTACCGCACAGGAAGAAGCCTTCTCGGTATTGAAAGATAAGTTGACACATGCTCCTTTACTCCAACTTCCTGATTTTAATAAGACTTTTGAGATTGAGTGTGATGCTAGTGGAATTGGATTAGGCGGTGTGTTATTACAAGATGGCAAACCTGTTGCATACTTTTCTGAAAAATTGAGTGGGCCTAGTCTGAATTATTCTACTTATGATAAAGAATTATATGCTCTTGTTCGGACTTTAGAAACATGGCAACATTATTTATGGCCCAAAGAATTTGTTATACATTCTGATCATGAATCTTTGAAACATATTAAAAGTCAAGCTAAACTGAATCGTAGACATGCTAAATGGGTTGAATTCATTGAGACTTTTCCTTATGTCATTAAACACAAGAAGGGAAAAGAAAATGTTATTGCTGATGCATTGTCTTGCCGCTATACTATGCTTTCACAACTTGACTTCAAAACATTTGGTTTGGAGACCATCAAAGATCAATATGTGCATGATGCTGATTTTAAAGATGTAATGCAGAATTGTAAAGAAGGAAGAATGTGGAACAAGTTCGTCGTTAACGATGGATTTGTGTTTCGTGCTAACAAGCTATGCATTCCAGCTAGCTCCGTTCGTCTTTTGTTGTTGCAGGAGGCGCATGGAGGAGGATTAATGGGACACTTTGGCGTGAAGAAGACGGAGGACGTACTTGCTACACATTTCTTTTGACCAAAGATGAGACGGGATGTTGAGCGTTTTATTGCTCAATGCACTACATGTCAAAAAGCTAAGTCACGACTCAATCCTCATGGTTTATGTATGCCTTTGCCTGTACCTAGTATTCCTTGGGAGGATATATCTATGGACTTTGTTTTAGGTTTACCTCGAACAAAGAAGGGGAGGGATAGCATATTTGTTGTCGTGGATAGATTCTCGAAAATGGCACACTTTATACCATGTCATAAAAGCGATGATGTTGTTAATGTTGCTGATTTGTTCTTTCGTGAAATTATTCGCTTGCATGGTGTGCCAAATACTATTGTTTCAGATCGTGATACTAAATTTCTTAGCCACTTTTGGAGATGTTAATGGGCTAAGTTGGGGACTAAACTGCTTTTTAGTACTACTTGTCACCCCCAAACTGATGGACAAACTAATGTAGTCAATAGAACGTTGTCTACTATGCTTAGGGCTGTTTTGCAGAATAATAAGAAAATGTGGGAGGAATGCTTGCCTCATATTGAATTTGCTTATAATCGTTCATTGCATTCTACTACTAAGATGTGCCCTTTTGAAGTTGTGTATGGTTTCCTACCTCGTGCACCTATTGATTTGTTGCCTCTTCCATCTTCGGAGAAGGTTAATTTTGATGCTAAACAACGTGCTGAATTGATTTTAAAAATGCATGAGTTAACTAAGGAAAACATTGAGCGTATGAATGCTAAATATAAACTTGCTGGAGATAAGGGTAGAAAACATGTTGTGTTTGCACCTGGAGATCTTGTTTGGTTACATTTGCGTAAGGATAGATTTCCTGATTTGCGCAAATCAAAGCTAATGCCACGTGCTGATGGTCACTTTAAGGTGTTAGAGAAAATAAATGATAATGCATATAAACTTGAGCTGCCTGCAGATTTTGGGGTTAATCCCACTTTTAACATTGCAGATTTGAAGCCTTATTTGGGTGAGGAAGATGAACTTCCGTCGAGGACGACTTCATTTCAAGAAGGGGAGGATGATGAGGACATCAATACAATTGTTACACCCACAGCCCCTGCTGCTATACATACTGGACCAATTACTAGAGCTCGTGCACGCCAACTAAATTACCAGGTACTTTTGTTTCTTGGTAATGATTCTAATGTTCATGAGAATATGATGCTGCCTAAATTGGATACATTTGTTTTGCTTACAAATGAAGGGCCTAGCTTGGAGAAGGATGAACATTGGAGCAAGAACAAGAACGGAGTTACAAGTGATGATTTCAGGACTTTGAAGCCACCATAATGGGTGCATGAAGCCTTGGACGAAATATACAAGATGCCACTTCATAAATTTCATCCCGAGGCTATTTTAGGTGCTACGTCACCTTATTATTGGGCCAGGCCCATGTAATTTCGAAATACATAAGTATAGGCTATTTTTAGAGTCCGTATGTGTGGGGAAACAAGAGATAGGGTTGATTTCGGACCCCTCCACCAAGGGCCACGAAATTCCCCCCTCTTCCTCCATATATACAGCCCTTAGGGCATCGTTTAGACTTTGGGTTTTGTTTAGATTAAAAGTTCGCCATAGCTGCAACTTCGCGGTACTTCATTTGTGTTCAACGACCAGACAAAGGCATCACAGAACCCCACCTTGATCAATAAAGCTTTCATCTTATATTCGCAATATCCAGATTGCAATCTTAGTTTCTTGCTTGTTCTTCGTTTGCTCGCAGGAAACAGACCCTCGTGGTCAGGTTGATCGTGCTCCGGCGTGGTCAATAACCTCTCGGAGTTGGTTTAGCGATTGCTAAGGCGCGACGTCATCGCACGTTCGTAGTCGGATCGTCAAAGTCGACTTCCACCAAAGCGATATCCATCATCTCATCGAAAGACGGGACACCTTTGCCTCTATCACTAAGTTGGGGACTAAACTGCTTTTTAGTACTACTTGTCACCCCCAAACTGATGGACAAACTGAAGTAGTCAATAGAACGTTGTCTACTATGCTTAGGGCTGTTTTGAAGAATAATAAGAAAATGTGGGAGGAATGCTTGCCTCATATTGAATTTGCTTATAATCGTTCATTGCATTCTACTACTAAGATGTGCCCTTTTGAAGTTGTGTATGGTTTCCTACCTCGTGCACCTATTGATTTGTTGCCTCTTCCATCTTCGGAGAAGGTTAATTTTGATGCTAAACAACGTGCTGAATTGATTTTAAAAATGCATGAGTTAACTAAGGAAAACATTGAGCGTATGAATGCTAAATATAAACTTGCTGGAGATAAGGGTAGAAAAGATGTTGTGTTTGCACCTGGAGATCTTGTTTGGTTACATTTGCGTAAGGATAGATTTCCTGATTTGCGCAAATCAAAGCTAATGCCACGTGCTGATGGTCCCTTTAAGGTGTTAGAGAAAATAAATGATAATGCATATAAACTTGAGCTGCCTGCAGATTTTGGGGTTAGTCCCACTTTTAACATTGCAGATTTGAAGCCTTATTTGGGTGAGGAAGATGAGTTTCCGTCGAGGACGACTTCATTTCAAGAAGGGGAGGATGATGAGGACATCAATACCATTGTTACACCCACAGCCCCTACTGCTACATATACGGGACCAATTACTAGAGCTCGCGCACGCCAATTAAATTATTAGGTACTTTCGTTTCTTGGTAATGATTCTAATGTTCATGAGAATATGATGCTGCCTAAATTGGATACATTTGTTTTGCTTACAAATGAAGGGCCTAGCTTGGAGAAGGATGAACATTGGAGCAAGAACAAGCATGGAGATGATGCCATGCGCAAGGGGAACAAGAACGGAGTTACAAGTGATGATTTCAGGACTTTGAAGCCACCATAATGGGTGCATGAAGCCTTGGACGAAATATACAAGATGCCACTTCATAAATTTCGTCCCTAGGCTATTATAGGTGCTGCGTCACCTTTTTATTGCGCCAGGCCCATGTAATTTCGAAATACATAAGTATAGGCTATTTTTCGAGTCCGTATGTGTGGGGAAACAAGAGATAGGGTTGATTTCGGACCCCTCCACCAAGGGCCACGAAATTCCCCCTCTCTTCCTCCATATATACAGCCCTTAGGGCACCGTTTAGACTTTGGGTTTTGTTTAGATTAAAAGTTCGCCATAGCTGCAACTTCGCGTACTTCGTTTGTGTTCAACGACCAGACAAAGGCGTCACAGAACCCCACCTTGATCAATAAAGCTTTCATCTTATATTCGCAATATCCAGATTGCAATCTTAGTTTCTTGCTTGTTCTTCGTTTGCTCGCAGGAAACAGACCCTCGTGGTCAGGTTGATCGTGCTCCGGCGTGGTCAATAACCTCTCGAAGTTGGTTTAGCGATTGCTAAGGCGCGACGTCCTCGCACGTTCGTAGTCGGATCGTCAAAGTCGACTTCCACCAAAGCGATATCCATCATCTCATCGAAAGACGGGACACCTTTGCCTCTATCAATCCCTTTGAGCCTGGGTGGCATTCCATAGGGTGATCACACGGGTCCTCCGGGATCCCCTTGGGCAAGCGCTGGGTTCTCCAGGTGCCCGGACAAATCACTGGGTGCTCCAGGGTGCCCCAACCAATCCACCCACATGTGTATTAAAGTAGCCACCTTAAGTTAACCATTAATGATAACTCTCACATCTGTCATGAATACACTCAATCAATCCACGTCTACGAGCATAGCATAGCAGTATAAGCATAACGTAGAAGTAACTCCCAAGGTTTGAAATGCAGGACAATAGGTTCCTACCTCATCAACTACTTCCTAATACCCACATATTACCTGATGAGGACATCAATACCATTGTTACACCCACAGCCCCTACTGCTACATATACGGGACCAATTACTAGAGCTCGCGCACGCCAATTAAATTATCAGGTACTTTCGTTTCTTGGTAATGATTCTAATGTTCATGAGAATATGATGCTGCCTAAATTGGATACATTAGTTTTGCTTACAAATGAAGGGCCTAGCTTGGAGAAGGATGAACATTGGAGCAAGAACAAGCATGGAGATGATGCTATGCGCAAGGGGAACAAGAATGGAGTTACAAGTGATGATTTTAGGACTTTGAGGCCACCATAATGGGTGCATGAAGCCTTGGACGAAATTTACAAGATGCCACTTCATAAATTTCGTCCCGAGGCTATTATAGGTGA
This sequence comes from Triticum dicoccoides, assembly GCF_002162155.2. Classification (NCBI taxonomy): domain Eukaryota; kingdom Viridiplantae; phylum Streptophyta; class Magnoliopsida; order Poales; family Poaceae; genus Triticum; species Triticum dicoccoides. The sequence continues at coordinate 328,358,829 of NC_041384.1, read as the reverse complement.
TGCGTCACCTTTTTATTGGGCCAGGCCCATGTAATTTCGAAATACATAAGTATAGGCTATTTTTAGAGTCCGTATGTGTGGGGAAACCAGAGATAGGGTTGATTTCAGACCCCTCCACCAAGGGCCACGAAATTCCCCCTCTCTTCCTCCATATATACAGCCCTTAGGGCACCGTTTAGACTTTGGGTTTTGTTTAGATTAAAGTTCGCCATAGCTGCAACTTCGCGTACTTTGTTTGTGTTCAACGACCAGACAAAGGCGTCACAGAACCCCACCTTGATCAATAAAGCTTTCATCTTATATTCGCAATATCCAGATTGCAATCTTAGTTTCTTGCTTGTTCTTCGTTTGCTCGCAGGAAACAGACCCTCGTGGTCAGGTTGATCGTGCTCCGGTGTGGTCAATAACCTCTCGGAGTTGGTTTAGCGATTGCTAAGGCGTGACATCCTCGCACGTTCGTAGTCGGATCGTCAAAGTCGACTTCCACCAAAGCGATATCCATCATCTCATCGAAAGACGGGACACCTTTGCCTCTATCAAGTGGTATCAGATTTCCAGGTTGTTCGGTGAGATTTTACAGTTTTTCCTAGTTTAGGTCGAGTCTGTTCTTCATACCTACAGTCCACGAAAAAGCCACAAAAAAAATTAGGGTTAGTTCATCATATCCGAACCAATCTGAGCCTTTGCATAATCTTTTTAGGGTTTTGCTTTGTTGAATTTGCGGTTGCATCGTCGTGTCTAGTTGCTGGTCTTAGAGTCTAGTCTTTTAGAGTTTCGAGTTCTGGTCATAAGTTGTCACGCCGCCGCCGCACCATCATCATCGCCCCTGCCATCTACCACCACCGCTTATCCGCCACCGCTTCGAATCCGTATCCATATACCACCACCGCTGTCATATACCACCACCGCTGCCATCTACCAACATATATCCACCACCAATCCGAGTTCTTGTCATATTAGGTTTGTTTTCGAGATCCATCTAAATTCCGATTCGTGTTTCCTTGCCGGAGTAGGTTTCGGAAAAAAAAGAGTCCGGAAACCACGCTTCGTTTAGGCCCAAAATTTTTCGAAAACGCATTTTTCGAAAAAATTTCTGGCTATCCTATTTATAGGTGTTTCTGAGTGTTTTGAGACAGGTGCCATTATAGGAAGTTTTTTTGACTCGTTTCCAGTTTTTGGGTCCGGGCAGTCGAAAAAAAAAATTTGGTCGAAAAAATTTCGTGCCCATCCTGTCAGTTTGAGCTAGGAAGAGTTTTGGGACACTCGCCATTATAGTGATTTTTCGCAAAAACAAAAAGCAGCGCAAAAAAAAAGGAGCACAAAAAAAAAGAGAGCGAAAAAAATAAATTCCAGAGTGTGCTTTTCCCTTGTTTACGTGCCGCGCCGTGATTTTGTTGGTGTTCTAGGCTCGCGTCTCTAGCATAGTCTAGCCTAGGACCAGCACAGTACCGTCGTTGAGCGTTTATTCAACTTTGCATCTCTGAATTGATTATTGCTGACCCTTTTTGCTACCATATTATAAGCCTTCCCAGCTCCACATACATCTACGTCGTGCGGTTGACTCTCCCTGGTAATCGCTCTATCCAAGCTTTGAGAGTTTTTGACTACAACGGTTGCCGATCACCGCCTGCTGCTGGGTAAGAACTGGTAAGAATTTGAGATTTGCTTGACGGATTTGTGACACCCACCACCACCTCTTGTTAGTAGTCTGTAGGATCATATTCTTGTGTGTTTCTATTGCTGCTAACCATGCCAGGATCACAAGCCGACGAGACTGACTGGGAGAACATGACGAATAAGGATTTGCATGATAAATTTCAGCAAATGATGAGTGGACAGGTGCAAGATGTGCTAAACAGATTTGAAGAGGCCATGGAGAAGATAGATGGCATGGAGAAGACGTTCGAAACAAAGCTCGATAACAAGTTTAATGAATTACTCGCGCGTCTTCCACCACCACCACCCGCTGCACCTAACGCACCTCTCCAACAACAACAACGACTACCTCCACGTCGCGAAACAGACCTCCGCCGAGCGAGCCGTGTTCCTCTTGCGTTTGGCCAAACTGTTGGTGCTGCTGTTGATACTTCTGTGGCTCCTACTGCTGATGCGGAGGAGGATGATTATGTGGGAGATTACGAGGATGAGGTTGCTCAAAATCAGAACTACGTGCAACCACCTGCACCACAACCACCAGGTCGTCCACATGCAAATAATCACAATGGTAGGGCTTTCCCTCAGGTACGAGATCATGACCATCTTCCTAAACTGAAATTGAATATTCCACCTTTCGAGGGTAGATATGTTCCTGATATATATCTTACTTGGGAGTTAGAAACTGAACAACGATTTACATGTTTACAATATCCCGAGGAGAGACGGGTTGCCGCTGCTGTTTGTGCTTTCACTAGTTTTGCATGTGTATTGTGGTCTGAACATTGTAGATTATATCCTATTCCAACTACTTGGGTTGCTTTGAAAACTGCTATGCGTACTCGTTGGGTTTCACCATATTATCAACGTGAATTGCTTCAAAAATTACAGCGCTTAAGACAAGGAAAAAATTCTGTAGAAGAATATTATCAGGAATTACAAACTGGCATGATTAGATGTGGTATTGTTGAGGAGAATGAAGCTATGCTTGCACGTTTTCTGGGTGGATTAAATAGAGAGATTCAGACCATTCTAGACTATAAGGAGTATACTAATATCACTCGTTTATTCCATCTTGCTTGTAAAGCTGAACGTGAAGTGCAGGATTGATAAGCATTGGCGCGAACTAACTTTTCTGCAGGCCGACCTTCATCATGGACAGCACGTGCATCTTCTACTTCAACTGCACCAGCACCTCCATCAGGTGCCACCTCCAGCCGTGATACAAGAAAACAGGCACAACCACCATTATCTGCCAAGAGCGCACCTGCGGGGCCTGCACAACGTTCTTCTTCTTCCATAGCATCAACAGGGCATACAAGTGATATTATCTGTCGTCGTTGTAAGGGAGGAGGTCATTATGCGAGAGAATGCAAATCTCTGCGTGTGATGATTGCTACCGCGGATGGTGGATATGAGTCCGCTAGTGACTATGATGAGGAGACTTTGGCTCTTATTACACGTGAAGAACATGGTGGAGATGATTCTGATCATGAGACGCAATACATGGCTCCTGAAGACGCTGACAGGTATGAATGTTTAGTTGCTCAACATATTTTGAGTGTGCAGGTCACACAAGCTGAGCAAAATCAGAGGCACAATTTGTTCCATACCAAGGGACTTGTGAAGCAACGTTCTCTGCGCGTCATCATAGACGGAGGGAGCTGCAACAACTTGGCTAGCATGGAGATGGTGGAGAAGCTTTCTCTCACCACAAGACCACATTCACATCCTTACTACATCCAATGGTTCAACAACAGCGGCAAGGTTAAGGTAACACGTACTGTTCGTGTGCATTTTAGTATCTCTACATATGCTGATTATGTTGATTGTGATGTGGTACCTATGCAAGCATGTTCCTTATTACTTGGTAGACCATGGCAATTTGATAAAAATTCTGTACATCATGGTAGAAACAATCACTATACTCTTGTTCATAAGGATAAAAATATTACTTTGCTTCCTATGACTCCTGATTCCATTTTGAAAGATGATATTAATAGAGCTAATAAAGCAAAACAGGAGAAGAATAAGAGTGAAAATCAGATTGTGCCAAAAGAATTTGAGCAACAAATGAAGCCTAATAATAAACCATCTAGTGTTGCTTCTGAAATTAAATTGAAAAGTGCATGTTTATTTGCCACCAAATCTGATATTGATGAGCTAGATTTCAGCAAATCTGTTTGCTATGCTTTGTGTGCAAAGAGGCATTATTTTCATTCGAGGACGTGCCTTCCTCTTTGCCTCCTGCTGTCACTAACATTTTGCAGGAGTTCGCTGACGTCTTTCCACAAGACGTGCCACCGGGATTACCGCCTATTCGAGGGATTGAGCATCAGATTGACTTAATTCCCGGTGCTTCACTGCCAAACCGTGCACCATACCGTACCAATCCAGAGGAGACGAAGGAGATTATGCATCAAGTACAAGAGCTTCTCGACAAAGGTTATATACGCGAATCCCTTAGTCCTTGTGCTGTTCCTATTATTCTAGTGCCGAAAAAGGATGGTACATCACGTATGTGTATTGATTGTAGAGGCATTAATAATATTACTATTCATTATCGTCATCCTATTCCTAGGCTAGATGATATGCTTGATGAATTGAGTGGCTCTACAATATTCTCCAAAGTTGATTTGCGTAGTGGATACCATCAAATTCGTATGAAATTGGGAGATGAATGGAAAACAGCATTTAAAACTAAGTTTGGATTATATGAGTGGTTAGTCATGCCTTTTGGGTTAACTAATGCACCTAGTACTTTCATGAGATTAATGAACGAAGTTTTACGTGCTTTCATTGGACGATTTGTGGTAGTTTACTTTGATGACATATTGATTTATAGCAGATCTTTGGAAGAACATTTGGAACATTTACGTGCTGTTTTTACTGCTCTACGTGATGCACGTTTGTTTGGTAACCTTGGGAAGTGCACCTTTTGCACCGACCGAGTATCTTTTCTTGGCTATGTTGTTACTCCACAGGGAATTGAAGTTGATAAAGCTAAGATTGAAGCTACTGAGAGTTGGCCGCAGCCCAAAACGGTCACACAAGTGAGGAGTTTTCTTGGCCTCGCTGGATTCTGTAGGCGTTTTGTGAGAGATTTCAACACCATTGCTGCACTTCTCAATGAGCTTACAAAGAAAGATGTGTCTTTTCTTTGGGGTACCGCACAGGAAGAAGCCTTCTCGGTATTGAAAGATAAGTTGACACATGCTCCTTTACTCCAACTTCCTGATTTTAATAAGACTTTTGAGCTTGAATGTGATGCTAGTGGAATTGGATTAGGAGGTGTGTTATTACAAGATGGCAAACCTGTTGCATACTTTTCTGAAAAATTGAGTGGGCCTAGTCTGAATTATTCTACTTATGATAAAGAATTATATGCTCTTGTTCGGACTTTAGAAACATGGCAACATTATTTATGGCCCAAAGAATTTGTTATACATTCTGATCATGAATCTTTGAAACATATTAAAAGTCAAGCTAAACTGAATCGTAGACATGCTAAATGGGTCGAATTCATTGAGACTTGCCCTTATGTCATTAAACACAAGAAGGGAAAAGAAAATGTTATTGCTGATGCATTGTCTCGTCGCTATACTATACTTTCACAACATGACTTCAAAATATTTGGTTTGGAGACCATCAAAGATCAATATGTGCATGATGCTGATTTTAAAGATGTAATGCAGAATTGTAAAGAAGGTAGAATGTGGAACAAGTTTGTCGTTAACGATGGATTTGTGTTTCGTGCTAACAAGCTATGCATTCCAGCTAGCTCCGTTCGTCTTTTGTTGTTGCAAGAGGCGCATGGAGGAGGTATAATGGGACACTTTGGCGTGAAAAAGACGGAGGACGTACTTGCTACACATTTCTTTTGGCCAAAGATGAGACGGGATGTTGAGCATTTTATTGCTCGATGCACTACATGTCAAAAAGCTAAGTCACGACTCAATCCTCATGGTTTATATATGACTTTGCCTATACCTAGTGTTCCTTGGGAGGATATATCTATGGACTTTGTTTTAGGTTTACCTCGAACAAAGAAGGGGAGGGATAGCATATTTGTTGTCGTGGATAGATTCTCGAAAATGGCACACTTTATACCATGTCATAAAAGCGATGATGCTGTTAATGTTGCTGATTTGTTCTTTCGTGAAATTATTCGCTTGCATGGTGTGCCAAATACTATTGTTTCAGATCGTGATACTAAATTTCTTAGCCACTTCTGGAGATGTTTATGGGCTAAGTTGGGGACTAAACTGCTTTTTAGTACTACTTGTCACCCCCAAACTGATGGACAAACTGAAGTACTCAATAAAACGTTGTCTACTATGCTTAGGGCTGTTTTGAAGAATAATAAGAAAATGTGGGAGGAATGCTTGCCTCATATTGAATTTGCTTATAATCGTTCATTGCATTCTACTACTAAGATGTGCCCTTTTGAAGTTGTGTATGGTTTCCTACCTCGTGCACCTATTGATTTGTTGCCTCTTCCGTCTTCGGAGAAGGTTAATTTTGATGCTAAACAACATGCTGAATTGATTTTAAAAATGCATGAGTTCACTAAGGAAAACATTGAGCGTATGAATGCTAAATATAAACTTGCTGGAGATAAGGGTAGAAAACATGTTGTGTTTGCACCTGGAGATCTTGTTTGGTTACATTTGCGTAAGGATAGATTTCCTGATTTGCACAAATCAAAGCTAATGCCACGTGCTGATGGTCCCTTTAAGGTGTTAGAGAAAATAAATGATAATGCATATAAACTTGAGCTGCCTGCAAATTTTGGGGTTAGTCCCACTTTTAACATTGCAGATTTGAAGCCTTATTTGGGTGAGGAAGATGAGCTTCCGTCGAGGACGACTTCATTTCAAGAAGGGGAGGATGATGAGGACATCAATACCATTTTTACACCCACAGCCCCTACTGCTACATATACGGGACCAATTACTAGAGCTCGCGCACGCCAATTAAATTATCAGGTACTTTCGTTTCTTGGTAATGATTCTAATGTTCATGAGAATATGATGCTGCCTAAACTGGATACATTTGTTTTGCTTACAAATGAAGGGCCTAGCTTGGAGAAGGATGAACATTGGAGCAAGAACAAGCATGGAGATGATGCTATGCGCAAGGGGAACACGAACGGAGTTACAAGTGATGATTTTAGGACTTTGAAGCCACCATAATGGGTGCATGAAGCCTTGGACGAAATATACAAGATGCCACTTCATAAATTTCGTCCCGAGGCTATTATAGGTGCTGCGTCACCTTTTTATTGGGCCAGGCCCATGTAATTTCGAAATACATAAGTATAGGCTATTTTTAGAGTCCGTATGTGTGGGGAAACCAGAGATAGGGTTGATTTCGGACCCCTCCACCAAGGGCCACGAAATTCCCCCTCTCTTCCTCCATATATACAACCCTTAGGGCACCGTTTAGACTTTGGGTTTTGTTTAGATTAAAGTTCGCCATAGCTGCAACTTCGCGTACTTTGTTTGTGTTCAACGACCAGACAAAGGCGTCACAGAACCCCACCTTGATCAATAAAGCTTTCATCTTATATTCGCAATATCCAGATTGCAATCTTAGTTTCTTGCTTGTTCTTCATTTGCTCGCAGGAAACAGACCCTCGTGGTCAGGTTGATCGTGCTCCGGCGTGGTCAATAACCTCTCGGAGTTGGTTTAGCGATTGCTAAGGCGCGACGTCCTCGCACGTTGGTAGTCGGATCATCAAAGTCGACTTCCACCAAAGCAATATCCATCATCTCATCGAAAGACGGGACACCTTTGCCTCTATCATTACCAATTCCTAACCATGCAATGTTTGAGGGTGAAACTAATGCATAAAAACTGGGTATGGAAGGGATATGATGAAAGTGTGAACTTGCCTGCAATGTTGATGAAGATGATTTGCACTCATAACTCTTTATAGTTCTACACATCACACTCCATTCAATCTATCATAGGTAAGCAATAGTAACAACACATAAGCAATCACTTAAAAGGTCGGAAAGAACGAAGAACAATTCGGAAAGCATCAAAACCAAGCAAATAACTCTTGCAACACAAAATAATTTCTAATAGTACCAAAATTATGTGTATTTGGCCTTATCATAAATTTTAGGTCAAGAGCTTCGATTTGCAAAAAGAATTAACTCAAACGGAGTTACGAAACTCAAGTTACGAACAAACGAAGTTTGAATTCTGATGAGGACATCAATACAATTGTTACACCCACAGCCCCTGCTGCTATACATACTGGACCAATTACTAGAGCTCGTGCACGCCTACTAAATTACCAGGTACTTTCGTTTCTTGGTAATGATTCTAATGTTCATGAGAATATGATGCTGCCTAAATTGGATACATTTGTTTTGCTTACAAATGAAGGGCCTAGCTTGGAGAAGGATGAACATTGGAGCAAGAACAAGAACGGAGTTACAAGTGATGATTTCAAGACTTTGAAGCCACCATAGTGGGTGCATGAAGCCTTGGACGAAATATACAAGATGCCACTTCATAAATTTCGTCCCGAGGCTATTTTAGGTGCTGCGTCACCTTATTATTGGGCCAGGCCCATGTAATTTCGAAATACATAAGTATAGGCTATTTTTAGAGTCCGTATGTGTGGGGAAACAAGAGATAGGGTTGATTTCGGACCCCTCCACCAAGGGCCACGAAATTCCCCCCCCCTCTTCCTCCATATATACAGCCCTTAGGGCATCGTTTAGACTTTGGGTTTTGTTTAGATTAAAAGCTCGCCATAGCTGCAACTTCGCGTACTTCGTTTGTGTTCAACGACCAGACAAAGGCGTCACAGAACCCCACCTTGATCAATAAAGCTTTCATCTTATATTCGCAATATCCAGATTGCAATCTCAGTTTCTTGCTTGTTCTTCGTTTGCTCGCAGGAAACAGACCCTCGTGGTCAGGTTGATCGTGCTCCGGCGTGGTCAATAACCTCTCGGAGTTGGTTTAGCGATTGCTAAGGCGCGACGTCCTCGCACGTTCGTAGTCGGATCGTCAAAGTCGACTTCCACCAAAGCGATATCCATCATCTCATCGAAAGACGGCACACCTTTGCCTCTATCAAGTGGTATCAGATTTCCAGGTTGCTCGGTGAGATTTTACAGTTTTTCGTAGTTTAGATCGAGTCTGTTCCTCATACCTATAGTCCACGAAAAAGCCAAAAAAAAATTAGGGTTAGTTCATCCCATCCGAACCAATCTGAGCCTTGCATAATCTTTTCTGTATTTGCTTTGTTGAATTTGCGGTTGCATCGTCGTGTTCAGTTGCTGGTCTTAGCGTCTAGTCTTTTAGAGTTTCGAGTTCTGTTCATAAGTTGTCACGCCGTCGCCGCACCATCATCATCGCCCCTGCCATCTACCACCACCGCTCCGAATCCGTATCCATATACCACCACCAATCCGTGTCCATATACCACCACCGATCCATATTCATATACTACCACCGCTGCCATATACCACCACCATATATCCACCACCAATCCGAGTTCCTTGCTTATTAGGTTTGTTTTCGGGATCCATCTAGATTCCGATTCGTGTTTCCTTGCCGGAGTAGGTTTCGGAAAAAAAAGAGTCGGGTAGCAACGCTCCGTTTAGGCCCAAAATTTTTCGAAAAGGCATTTTTCGAAAAAAAAATCTGGCTATCCTATTTTTAGGTGTTTGTGAGTGTTTTGAGACAGGTGCCATTATAGGAAGTTTTTTTTGACCCGTTTCCAGTTTTTGGGTCCGGGCAGTCGAAAAAAAAAAATTGGTCGAAAAAATTTCGTGCCCATCCTGTCCGTTTGAGCTAGGAAGAGTTTTGAGACACTCGCCATTATAGTGATTTTTCGCATAAAAAAAGCAGCGCAAAAAAAAAAGAGCGCAAAAAAAAAGCGAAAAAAAAAATTCAGAGTGTGCTTTTCCCTTGTTTACGTGCCGCGCCGTGATTTTGTTGGTGTTCTAGGCTCGCGTCTCTAGCACAGTCTAGCCTAGGACCAGCACAGTACCGTCGTTGAGCGTTTATTCAACTTTGCATCTCTGAATTGATTATTGCTGACCCTTTTTGCTACCATACTATAAGCCTTCCCAGCTCCACATACATCTACGTCGTGTGTTTGACTCTCCCTGGTAATCGCTCTATCCAAGCTTTGAGAGTTTTTGACTATAACGGTTGCCGATCACCGCCTGCTGCTGGGTAAGAACTGGTAAGAATTTGAGATTTGCTTGACGGATTTGTGATACACCACCACCACTTCTTAGTAGTCTGTAGGATCATATTCTTGTGTGTTTCTATTGCTGCTAACCATGCCAGGATCACAAGCTGACGAGATTGACTGGGAGAACTTATCGAACAAGGAGCTTCATGATAAGTTTCAGCACATGATGACTGAACAGGTGCAAGATGTGCTGAATAATTTTGAAGAGGCCATGGAGAAGATTACTGGCCTTGAGAAGACGTTCGAAACAAAGCTCGATAACAGATTTAATGAATTGCTCGCGCGTCTTCCACCACCACCACCCGCTGCACCTAACGCACCTCTCCAACAACAACAACAACGACTACCTCCACGTCGCGAAATAGACCTTCGCCGTGCGAGCCGTGTTCCTCTTGCGTTTGGCCAAACTGTTGGTGCTGCTGTTGATACTTCTGTGGCTCCTGCTACTGCTGTTGCTGGTACCCAGGAGGATGATGAGTATGCGGGCGATTATGAGGATGAGGTTGATCAAAATCAGTTCTACGAGCAGCCACCAGCACCACCACCAGCAGGTCGACCTCAGGTATATATTCGTAATGGTAGGCCTGCACCACCACCTCAGGTACGAGATGATGTCCATATTCCTAAACTGAAATTGAATATTCCACCATTTAAGGGTAGATATGTTCCTGATATATATCTTACTTGGGAGTTAGAAACTGAACAACGATTTACATGTTTACAATATCCCGAGGAGAGACGAGTTGCTGCTGCTGTTTGTGCTTTCACTAGTTTTGCATGTGTATGGTGGTTTGAACATTGTAGATTATATCCTATTCCAACTACTTGGGCTGCTTTGAAAACTGCTATGCGTACGCGTTGGGTTCCACCATATTATCAACGTGAATTGCTTCAAAAATTGCAGCGTTTAAGACAAGGAAAAAATTCTGTAGAAGAATATTATCAGGAATTACAAACTGGCATGATTAGATGTGGTATTGTTGAGGAGAATGAAGGTATGCTTGCACGTTTTCTGGGTGGATTAAATAGAGAGATTCAGACCATTCTAGACTATAAGGAGTATACTAATATCACTCGTTTATTCCATCTTGCTTGTAAAGCTGAACGTGAAGTGCAGGATCGACAAGCATTGGGGCGAACTAACTTTTCTGCAGGCCGACCTTCATCATGGACACCACGTGCATCTTCTACTTCAACTGCACCAGCACCTCCATCAGGTGCCACCTCCAGCCGTGATACAAGAAAACAGGCACAACCACCATTATCTGCCAAGAGCGCACCTGCGGGGCCTACACAGCGTTCTTCTTCTTCCATAGCATCAACAGGGCACACAAGTGATATTATTTGTCGTCGTTGTAAGGGAGGAGGTCATTATGCGAGAGAATGCAAATCTCCGCGTGTGATGATTGCTACCGCGGATGGTGGATATGAGTCCGCTAGTGACTATGATGCGGAGACTTTGGCTCTTATTACACGTGAAGAACATGGTGGAGATGATTCTGATAATGAGACGCAATACATGGCTCCTGAAGACGCTGACAGGTATGAATGTTTAGTTGCTCAACGTGTTTTGAGTGTGCAGATCACACAAGCTGAGCAAAATCAGAGGCACAATTTGTTCCATACCAAGGGAGTTGTGAAGGAACGTTCTGTGCGCGTCATCATAGACGGAGGGAGCTGCAACAACTTGGCTAGCATGGAGATGGTCGAGAAGCTTTCTCTCACCACAAGACCACATCCACATCCTTACTACATCCAATGGTTCAACAACAGCGGCAAGGTTAAGGTAACACGTACTGTTCGTGTGCATTTTAGTATATCTACATATGCTGATTATGTTGATTGTGATGTGGTATCTATGCAAGCATGTTCCTTATTACTTGGTAGACCATGGCAATTTGATAAAAATTCTGTACACCGTGGTAGAAACAATCACTATACTCTTGTTCATAAGGATAAAAATATTACTTTGCTTCCTATGACTCCTGATTCCATTTTGAAAGATGATATTAATAGAGCTAATAAAGCAAAACAGGAGACGAATAAGAGTGAAAATCAGATTGTGGCAAAAGAATTTGAGCAACAAATGAAGCCTAATAATAAACCATCTAGTGTTGCTTCTGAAATTAAATTGAAAAGTGCATGTTTATTTGCCACCAAATCTGATATTGATGAGCTAGATTTCAGCAAATCTGTTTGCTATGCTTTTGTGTGCAAAGAGGCATTATTTTCATTCGAGGACGTGCCTTCCTCTTTGCCTCCTGCTGTCACTAACATTTTGCAGGAGTTCGCTGACGTCTTTCCACAAGACGTGCCACCGGGATTACCGCCTATTCGAGGGATTGAGCATCAGATTGACTTAATTCCCGGTGCTTCACTGCCAAACCGTGCACCATACCGTACCAATCCAGACGAGACGAAGGAGATTATGCGTCAAGTACAAGAGCTTCTCGACAAAGGTTATATACGCGAATCCCTTAGTCCTTGTGCTGTTCCTATTATTCTAGTGCCGAAAAAGGATGGTACATCACGTATGTGTGTTGATTGTAGAGGCATTAATAATATTACTATTCGTTATCGTCATCTTATTCCTAGGCTAGATGATATGCTTGATGAATTGAGTAGCTCTACAATATTCTCCAAAGTTGATTTACGTAGTGGATACCATCAAATTCGTATGAAATTGGGAGATGAATGGAAAACAGCATTCAAAACTAAGTTTGGATTATATGAGTGGTTAGTCATGCCTTTTGGGTTAACTAATGCACCTAGTACTTTCATGAGATTAATGAACGAAGTTTTACGTGCTTTCATTGGACGATTTGTGGTAGTTTACTTTGATGACATATTGATTTATAGCAGATCTTTGGAAGAACATTTGGAACATTTACGTGCTGTTTTTATTGCTCTACGTGATGCACGTTTGTTTGGTAACCTTGGGAAGTGCACCTTTTGCACCGACCGAGTATCTTTTCTTGGCTATGTTGTTTGATAGAGGCAAAGGTGTCCCATCTTTCGATGAGATGATGGATATCGCTTTGGTGGAAGTCGACTTTGACGATCCGACTACGAACGTGCGAGGATGTCGCACCTTAGCATTCGCTAAACCAACTCCGAGAGGTTATTGACCACGCCGGAGCACGATCAACCTGACCACGAGGGTCTGTTTCCTGCGAGCAAACGAAGAACAAGCAAGAAACTGAGATTGCAATCTGGATATTGCGAATATAAGATGAAAGCTTTATTGATCAAGGTGGGGTTCTGTGACGCCTTTGTCTGGTCGTTGAACACAAACGAAGTACGCGAAGTTGCAGCTATGGCGAACTTTTGATCTAAACAAAACCCAAAAATAATGTTCCTATAACTACTAGGATGTGGTGGTAAAACGCTCACAGTAAAGCAAATATCAATGTCTTACAAGTTCTTACCATGCAGCAGGCGGTGATCGGCAACCAGCGGTGTCAAGTAACTCCGAATATTGAGTAAAGCGATTGCCAGGGGAGCGTACGTATACACGATGTAGAAATATGTGGAGCTGGGTTGGCTATATATGGTAGCAAAAGATTAGCAATAATCAATTCAAAGATGCAATGTTGAATAAACGCTCAACGACGGTACTGTGCTGGTCCTAGGCTAGACCGGACTAGAGACGCGAGCCTAGAACACTAATGAGGTCATGTCGTAGCACAACTAGCATCAATGAAGGATACTAAGTAGCTCTGGACAGCAAGATATAAGTGAAGATCACAACGGCAGTAAAGATAATGAGGTGAAACAACAGCCAAGCAGGATATATCAACAACTTTGTCTCCAACTTTCCTCTGAAAAAGTTTGTGCCGATTATTTTGTTTCTTGTTCTACTAATCATGACAGGATCCAGAGTCAATTCATGGGCTTTGTCGATCGCGGGAGACGTGCCACCACCTTTGCAAATACCACATGATAGAGGCGGAGGTGTCCCGTCTTTCGATGAGATGGTGGAAGTCGACTTTGACGATCCGACTACGAACGTGCGAGGACGTCGCGCCTTAGCAATCGCTAAACCAACTCCGAGAGGTTATTGACCACGCCGGAGCACGATCAACCTGACCACGAGGGTCTGTTTCCTGCGAGCAAACGAAGAACAAGCAAGAAACTAAGATTGCAATCTGGATATTGCGAATATAAGATGAAAGCTTTATTGATCAAGGTGGGGTTCTGTGACGCCTTTGTCTCGTCGTTGAACACAAACGGAGTACGCGAAGTTGCAGCTATGGCGAACTTTTAATCTAAACAAAACCCAAAGTCTAAACGATGCCCTAAGGGCTGTATATATGGAGGAAGAGGGGGGAATTTCGTGGCCCTTGGTGGAGGGGTCCGAAATCAACCCTATCTCTTGTTTCCCCACACATACGGACTCTAAAAATAGCCTATACTTATGTATTTCGAAATTACATGGGCCTGGCCCAATAATAAGGTGACGCAGCACCTAAAATAGCCTCGGGACGAAATTTATGAAGTGGCATCTTGTATATTTCGTCCAAGGCTTCATGCACCCATTATGGTGGCTTCAAAGTCCTGAAATCATCACTTGTAACTCCGTTCTTGTTCCCCTTGCGCATGCCATCATCTCCATGCTTGTTCTTGCTCCAATGTTCATCCTTCTCCAAGCTAGGCCCTTCATTTGTAAGCAAAACAAATGTATCCAATTTAGGCAGCATCATATTCTCATAAACATTAGAATCATTACCAAGAAACGAAAGTACCTGGTAATTTAGTTGGCGTACACGAGCTCTAGTAATTGGTCCAGTATGTATAGCAGCAGGGGCTGTGGGTGTAACAATTGTATTGATGCATATTTGTCTACCTTGGATATGACCAAAAATATTGCATATATGCATATTTGTCAGGTGATTTCTAGTGCAAACTATTCAATAATCTATTTATGTTATCCAGAACAAAAATACTTCACACACTTTTGTGTTTTGTCTAATTGCAGGTGTATGGGACATTTGTACAATCCACATATGAAGATAAGGAAGAAAGAGATGTTTATTTGCTGTCCAAAAAGTTCTCTCACGTCACTTTTGGCCCAAGAGAAGATAGAGTCCAAGTCTCTCACGTTCTGGATTCAGATTCGGACTGCACAGACACACCTGACTCAAAACGCACACAAGTTTTTCATACGGACTCCGAATTGGGTGATTCTTTTTTTGTTGGAAACTAGATTTCGTGCACTTTCCAACCCAATTGGAATCACCTTCAAATTCGTCCGGAGCGTTGAGTTGTGGACGAAACAATCTGATGCTGCAGCAGAATCCGAGTCAAACTACAAGTCCAAAGGTGTTACATCACCTCCACTTGGGCCCATTGGCCTTGTACGACCTAGATTTAGTTTTAGGCTGCCTTGGGACGTCCTCCCACCTCCTTGGCCTCCACCCCTTGCTCCTATATAAGTAGATCCATCTAGTAGCTTTTCCTTGGGATTTCTTTAGTTAAAAGTTAGCCATTGCAACTTCGTGTACTTCGTTTGTGTCCAACGACCAGACCAAGACCGCTTCCGGATCCCCACCATTATCAATACCTCATATATATTTGCAATATTCAGATTGCTTTATCATATTCTTGCTCGTTCTTCGATTGCTTGCAGGAATAGACCTTCGTGGTCAGGCTGACCGTGCTTCCGGCCTCGTCAGTAACCTCAGGAGATTGGTTTAGCGATTGCTAAGGCGCAACGTCGTGCACGTTTGTAGTCGGATCATCAAAGTCGTCTCCACCAAATCGATAGTTATCATCTCATCGAAAGATCGGGACACCCTCGCCTCTATCAAGATATGTTCCTGATATATATCTTACTTGGGAGTTAGAAACTGAACAACGATTTACATGTTTACAATATCCTGAGGAGAGACGAGTTGCTGCTGCTATTTGTGCTTTCACTAGTTTTGCATGTGTATGGTGGTCTGAACATTGTAGATTATATCCTATTCCAACTACTTGGGCTGCTTTGAAAACTGCTATGCGTACGCGTTGGGTTCCACCATATTATCAACGTGAATTGCTTCAAAAATTGCAGCGTTTAAGACAAGGGAAAAATTCTATAGAAGAATATTATCAGGAATTACAAACTGGCATGATTAGATGTGGTATTGTTGAGGAGAATGAAGCTATGCTTGCACGTTTTCTGGGTGGATTAAATAGAGAGATTCAGACCATTCTAGACTATAAGGAGTATACTAATATCACTCGTTTATTCCATCTTGCTTGTAAAGCTGAACGTGAAGTGCAGGATCGACAAGCATTGGGGCGAACTAACTTTTCTGCAGGCCGACCTTCATCATGGACACCACGTGCATCTTCTACTTCAACTGCACCAGCACCTCCATCCGGTGCCACCTCCAGCCGTGATACAAGAAAACAGGCACAACCACCATTATCTTCCAAGAGCGCACATGCGGGTCCTGCACAGCGTTCTTCTTCTTCCATGGCATCAACAGGGCACACAAGTGATATTATTTGTCGTCGTTGTAAGGGAGGAGGTCATTATGCGAGGGAATGCAAATCTCCGCGTGAGATGATTGCTACCGCGGATGGTGGATATGAGTCCGCTGGTGACTATGATGAGGAGACATTGGCTCTTATTACACGTGAAGAACATGGTGGAGATGATTCTGATCATGAGACGCAATACATGGCTCCTGAAGACGCTGACAGGTATGAATGTTTAGTTGCTCAACGTGTTTTGAGTGTGCAGGTCACACAAGCTGAGCAAAATCAGAGGCACAATTTGTTCCATACCAAGGGAGTTGTGAAGGAACGTTCTGTGCGCGTCATAATAGACGGAGGGAGCTGCAACAACTTGGCTAGCATGGAGATGGTGGAGAAGCTTTCTCTCACCACAAGACCACATCCACATCCTTACTACATCCAATGGTTCAACAACAGCGGCAAGGTTAAGGTAACACGTACTGTTCGTGTGCATTTTAGTATCTCTACATATGCTGATTATGTTGATTGTGATGTGGTACCTATGCAAGCATGTTCCTTA
Source organism: Triticum dicoccoides (assembly GCF_002162155.2). Taxonomy (NCBI): domain Eukaryota; kingdom Viridiplantae; phylum Streptophyta; class Magnoliopsida; order Poales; family Poaceae; genus Triticum; species Triticum dicoccoides. The sequence goes on along the minus strand of NC_041384.1, from coordinate 328,341,919 downwards.
TTACTTGGTAGACCATGGCAATTTGATAAAAACTCTGTACACCATGGTAGAAACAATCACTATTGATAGAGGCAAAGGTGTCCCGTCTTTCGATGAGATGGTGGATTTCGCTTTGGTGGAAGTCGACTTTGACGATCCGACTACGAACGTGCGAGGACGTCGCGCCTTAGCAATCGCTAAACCAACTCCGAGAGGTTATTGACCACGCCGGAGCACGATCAACCTGACCACGAGGGTCTGTTTCCTGCGAGCAAACGAAGAACAAGCAAGAAACTAAGATTGCAATCTGGATATTGCGAATATAAGATGAAAGCTTTATTGATCAAGGTGGGGTTCTGTGACGCCTTTGTCTGGTCGTTGAACACAAATGAAGTACGCGAAGTTGCAGCTATGGCGAACTTTTAATCTAAACAAAACCCAAAGTCTAAACGATGCCCTAAGGGCTGTATATATGGAGGAAGAGGGGGGGAATTTCGTGGCCCTTGGTGGAGGAGTCCGAAATCAACCCTATCTCTTGTTTCCCCACACATACGGACTCTAAAAATAGCCTATACTTATGTATTTCGAAATTACATGGGCCTGGCCCAATAATAAGGTGACGTAGCACCTAAAATAGCCTCGGGACGAAATTTATGAAGTGGCATCTTGTATATTTCGTCCAAGGCTTCATGCACCCATTATGGTGGCTTCAAAGTCCTGAAATCATCACTTGTAACTCCGTTCTTGTTCCCCTTGCGCATGCCATCATCTCCATGCTTGTTCTTGCTCCAATGTTCATCCTTCTCCAAGCTAGGCCCTTCATTTGTAAGCAAAACAAATGTATCCAATTTAGGCAGCATCATATTCTCATGAACATTAGAATCATTACTAAGAAACGAAAGTACCTGGTAATTTAGTTGGCGTGCACGAGCTCTAGTAATTGGTCCAGTATGTATAGCAGCAGGGGCTGTGGGTGTAACAATTGTATTGATGTCCTCATCATCCTCCCCTTCTTGAAATGAAGTCGTCCTCGACGGAAGCTCATCTTCCTCACCCAAATAAGGCTTCAAATCTGCAATGTTAAAAGTGGGACTAACCCCAAAATCTGCAGGCAGCTCAAGTTTATATGCATTATCATTTATTTTCTCTAACACCTTAAAGGGACCATCAGCACGTGGCATTAACTTTGATTTGCGCAAATCCGGAAATCTATCCTTACGCAAATGTAACCAAACAAGATCTCCAGGTGCAAACACAACATGTTTTCTAGCCTTATCTCCAGCAAGTTTATATTTAGCATTGATACGCTCAATGTTTTCCTTAGTTAACTCATGCATTTTTAAAATCAATTCAGCACGTTGTTTAGCATCAAAATTAACCTTCTCCGAAGATGGAAGAGGCAACAAATCAATAGGTGCACGAGGTAGGAAACCATACACAACTTCAAAAGGGCACATCTTAGTAGTAGAATGCAATGAACAATTATAAGCAAATTCAATATGAGGCAAGGATTCCTCCCACATTTTCTTATTATTCTTCAAAACAGCCCTAAGCATAATAGACAACGTTCTATTGACTACTTCAGTTTGTCCATCAGTTTGGGGGTGACAAGTAGTACTAAAAAGCAGTTTAGTCCCCAACTTAGCCCATAAACATCTCCAAAAGTGGCTAAGAAATTTAGTATCACGATCTGAAACAATAGTATTTGGCACACCATGCAAGCGAATAATTTCACGAAAGAACAAATCAGCAACATTAACAGCATCATCGCTTTTATGACATGGTATAAAGTGTGCCATTTTCGAGAATCTATCCACGACAACAAATATGCTATCCCTCCCCTTCTTTGTTCGAGGTAAACCTAAAACAAAGTCCATAGATATATCCTCCCAAGGAACACTAGGTACAGGCAAAGGCATATATAAACCATGAGGATTGAGTCGTGACTTAGCTTTTTGACATGTAGTGCATCGAGCAATAAAACGCTCAACATCCCGTCTCATCTTTGGCCAAAAGAAATGTGTAGCAAGTACGTCCTCCGTCTTCTTCACGCCAAAATGTCCCATTAATCCTCCTCCATGCGCTTCCTGCAACAACAAACGACGAACGGAGCTAGCTGGAATGCATAGCTTGTGAGCACGAAACACAAATCCATCGTTAACGACAAACTTGTTCCACATTCTTCCTTCTTTACAATTCTGCATTACATCTTTAAAATCAGCATCATGCACATATTGATCTTTGATGGTCTCCAAACCAAATATTTTGAAATCAAGTTGTGAAAGCATAGTATAGCGACGAGACAATGCATCAGCAATAACATTTTCTTTTCCCTTCTTGTGTTTAATGACATAAGGGAAAGTCTCAATGAATTCAACCCATTTAGCATGTCTACGATTTAGTTTAGCTTGACTTTTAATATGTTTCAAAGATTCATGATCAGAATGTATAACAAATTCTTTGGGCCATAAATAATGTTGCCATGTTTCTAAAGTCCGAACAAGAGCATATAATTCTTTATCATAAGTAGAATAATTCAGACTAGGCCCACTCAATTTTTCAGAAAAGTATGCAACAGGTTTGCCATCTTGTAGTAACACACCTCCTAATCCAATTCCACTAGCATCACATTCAAGCTCAAAAGTCTTATTAAAATCAGGAAGTTGGAGTAAAGGAGCATGTGTCAACTTATCTTTCAATACCGTGAAGGCTTCTTCCTGTGCGGTACCCCAAACAAAAGGCACATCCTTCTTTGTAAGCTCGTTGAGAGGTGCAGCAATGGTGCTGAAATCTCTCACAAAACGCCTATAGAATCCAGCGAGGCCAAGAAAACTCCTCACTTGTGTGACCGTTTTGGGCTGCGGCCAACTCTCAATAGCTTCAATCTTGGCTTTGTCAACTTCAATTCCCTGTGGAGTAACAACATAGCCAAGAAAAGATACTCGGTCGGTGCAAAAGGTGCACTTCCCAAGGTTACCAAACAAACGTGCATCACATAGAGCAATAAAAACAGCACATAAATGTTCCAAATGTTCTTCCAAAGATCTGCTATAAATCAGTATATCATCAAAATAGACTACCACAAATCGTCCAATGAAAGCACGTAAAACTTCGTTCATTAGTCTCATGAAAGTACTAGGCGCATTAGTTAACCCAAAAGGCATGACTAACCACTCATATAATCCAAACTTAGTTTTAAATGCTGTTTTCCATTCATCTCCCAATTTCATACGAATTTGATGGTATCCACTACGCAAATCAACTTTGGAGAATATTGTAGAGCCACTCAATTCATCAAGCATATCATCTAGCCTAGGAATAGGATGACGATAACGAATAGTAATATTATTAATGCCTCTACAATCAACACACATACGTGATGTACCATCCTTTTTCGGCACTAGAATAATAGGAACAGCACAAGGACTAAGGGATTCGCGTATATATCCTTTGTCGAGAAGCTCTTGTACTTGACGCATAATCTCCTTCGTCTCCTCTGGATTGGTACGGTATGGTGCACGGTTTGGCAGTGAAGCACCGGGAATTAAGTCAATCTGATGCTCAATCCCTCGAATAGGCGGTAATCCTGGTGGCACGTCTTGTGGAAAAACGTCAGCGAACTCCTGCAAAATGTTAGTGACAGCAGGAGGCAAAGAGGAAGGCACGTCCTCGAATGAAAATAATGCCTCTTTGCACACAAAAGCATAGCAAACAGATTTGCTGAAATCTAGCTCATCAATATCAGATTTGGTGGAAAATAAACATGCACTTTTCAATTTAATTTCAGAAGCAACACTAGATGGTTTATTGTTAGGCTTCATTTGTTGCTCAAATTCTTTTGCCACAATCTGATTTTCACTCTTATTCTTCTCCTGTTGTGCTTTATTAGCTCTATTAATATCATCTTTCAAAATGGCATCAGGAGTCATAGGAAGCAAAGTAATATTTTTATCCTTATGAACAAGAGTATAGTGATTGTTTCTACCATGGTGTACAGAATTTTTATCAAATTGCCATGGTCTACCAAGTAATAAGGAACATGCTTGCATAGGTACCACATCACAATCAACATAATCAGCATATGTAGAGATACTAAAATGCACACGAACAGTACGTGTTACCTTAACCTTGCCGCTGTTGTTGAACCATTGGATGTAGTAAGGATGTGGATGTGGTCTTGTGGTGAGAGAAAGCTTCTCCACCATCTCCATGCTAGCCAAGTTGTTGCAGCTCCCTCCGTCTATTATGACGCGCACAGAACGTTCCTTCACAACTCCCTTGGTATGGAACAAATTGTGCCTCTGATTTTGCTCAGCTTGTGTGACCTGCACACTCAAAACACGTTGAGCAACTAAACATTCATACCTGTCAGCGTCTTCAGGAGCCATGTATTGCGTCTCATGATCAGAATCATCTCCACCATGTTCTTCACGTGTAATAAGAGCCAATGTCTCCTCATCATAGTCACCAGCGGACTCATATCCACCATCCGCGGTAGCAATCATCTCACGCGGAGATTTGCATTCCCTCGCATAATGACCTCCTCCCTTACAACGACGACAAATAATATCACTTGTGTGCCCTGTTGATGCCATGGAAGAAGAAGAACGCTGTGCAGGACCCGCATGTGCGCTCTTGGAAGATAATGGTGGTTGTGCCTGTTTTCTTGTATCACGGCTGGAGGTGGCACCGGATGGAGGTGCTGGTGCAGTTGAAGTAGAAGATGCACGTGGTGTCCATGATGAAGGTCGGCCTGCAGAAAAGTTAGTTCGCCCCAATGCTTGTCGATCCTGCACTTCACGTTCAGCTTTACAAGCAAGATGGAATAAACGAGTGATATTAGTATACTCCTTATAGTCTAGAATGGTCTGAATCTCTCTATTTAATCCACCCAGAAAACGTGCAAGCATAGCTTCATTCTCCTCAACAATACCACATCTAATCATGCCAGTTTGTAATTCCTGATAATATTCTTCTACAGAATTTTTTCCTTGTCTTAAACGCTGCAATTTTTGAAGCAATTCACGTTGATAATATGGTGGAACCCAACGCGTACGCATAGCAGTTTTCAAAGCAGCCCAAGTAGTTGGAATAGGATACAATCTACAATGTTCAGACCACCATACACATGCAAAACTAGTGAAAGCACAAACAGCAGCAGCAACTCGTCGCTCCTCAGGATATTGTAAACATGTAAATCGTTGTTCAGTTTCTAACTCCCAAGTAAGATATATATCAGGAACATATCTACCCTCAAATGGTGGAATATTCAATTTCAGTTTAGGAATATGGACATCATCTCGTACCTGAGGTGGTGGTGCAGGCCTACCATTACGAATATATACCTGAGGTCGACCTGCTGGTGGTGGTACAGGTGGCTGCACGTAGTGTTGATTTTGATCAACCTCATCCTCATAGTCTCCCACATAATCATCCTCCTCCGCATCAGCAGCAGGAGCCACAGAAGTATCAACAGCAGCACCAACAGTTTGGCCAAACGCAAGAGGAACACGGCTTGCTCGGCGGAGGTCTGCTTCGCGACGTGGAGGTAGTCGTTGTTGTTGTTGTTGTTGGAGAGGTGCGTTAGCTGCAGCGGGTGGTGGTGGTGGAAGACGCGCGAGAAATTCATTAAACTTGTTATCGAGCTTTGTTTCGAACGTCTTCTCAAGGCCAGTGATCTTCTCCATGGCCTCTTCAAAATTGTTCAGCACATCTTGCACCTGTTCAGTCATCATTTGCTGAAACTTATCATGAAGCTCCTTGTTCGATAAATTCTCCCAGTCAATCTCGTCGGCTTGTGATCCTGGCATGGTTAGCAGCAATAGAAACACACAAGAATATGATCCTACAGACTACGAACAAGTGGTGGTGGTGGGTGTCACAAATCCGTCAAGCAAATCTCAAATTCTTACCAGTTCTTACCCAGCAGCAGGCGGTGATCGGCAACCGTTGTAGTCAAAAACTCTCAAAGCTTGGATATAGCGATTACCAGGGAGAGTCAAACGCACGACGTAGATGTATGTGGAGCTGGGAAGGCTTATAATATGGTAGCAAAAAGGGTCAGCAATAATCAATTCAGAGATGCAAAGTTGAATAAACGCTCAACGACGGGACTGTGCTGGTCCTAGGCTAGACTGTGCTAGAGACGCGAGCCTAGAACACTAACAAAATCACGGCGCGGCACGTAAACAAGGGAAAAGCACACTCTGAATTTTTTTTTCGCTCTTTTTTTTTTGCGCTCTTTTTTTTTGCGCTGTTTTTTTTTTTGCGAAAAATCACTATAACGGCGAGTGTCTCAAAACTCTTCCTAGCTCAAACTGATAGGATGGGCACGAAATTTTTTCGACCAATTTTTTTTTTCGACTGCCCGGACCCAAAAACTGGAAACAGGTCAAAAAAAACTTCCTATAATGGCACCTGTCTCAAAACACTCAGAAACACCTAAAAATAGGATAGCCAGAAATTTTTTCGAAAAATGCGTTTTCGAAAAATTTTGGGCCTAAACGGAGCGTGGCTACCAGAATATGATGCTGCCTAAATTGGATACATTTGTTTTGCTTACAAATGAAGGGCCTAGCTTGGAGAAGGATGAACATTGGAGCAAGAACAAGCATGGAGATGATGGCATGCGCAAGGGGAACAAGAACGGAGTTACAAGTGATGATTTCAGGACTTTGAAGCCACCATAATGGGTGCATGAAGCCTTGGACGAAATATACAAGATGCCACTTCATAAATTTCGTCCCGAGGCTATTTTAGGTGCTGCGTCACCTTATTATTGGGCCAGGCCCATGTAATTTCGAAATACATAAGTATAGGCTATTTTTAGAGTCCGTATGTGTGGGGAAACAAGAGATAGGGTTGATTTCGGACCCCTCCACCAAGGGCCACGAAATTCCCTCCCTCTTCCTCCATATATACAGCCCTTAGGGCATCGTTTAGACTTTGGGTTTTGTTTAGATTAAAAGCTCGCCATAGCTGCAACTTCGCGTACTTCGTTTGTGTTCAACGACCAGACAAAGGCGTCACAGAACCCCACCTTGATCAATAAAGCTTTCATCTTATATTCGCAATATCCAGATTGCAATCTCAGTTTCTTGCTTGTTCTTCGTTTGCTCGCAGGAAACAGACCCTCGTGGTCAGGTTGATCGTGCTCCGGCGTGGTCAATAACCTCTCGGAGTTGGTTTAGCGATTGCTAAGGCGCGTCGTCCTCGCACGTTCGTAGTCGGATCGTCAAAGTCGACTTCCAGCAAAGCGATATCCATCATCTCATCGAAAGACGGGACACCTTTCCCTCTATCAAATTCAAATCTGGTCTAATTCAAATTTTAAGCTTTCAAAAACATGTTTTACTTGGATTACTGGATAGAGGGGATCATAACGAAGAAGTGCGCATTGGTTTCGTTGGATTTGGACTAACAAGCAAAAAGTTGTGGTAGTTTGAAACAGAAGGACTAGTCTGCAAGAAAGATGATTATGAATAGGTCCCTGATGTAAATAAACAGAAAACGAAAAGGCTAAATAATGAAAGTTTAGTTTCTGAAACTAAACAACGGACGTTCGCTGTTTAATAAAACCAAAAAAAAAAAAGATCCGGTCTAGGGTTTTAAATATAAACTGAACTAAATTGAAAAACCGGGCGGAACCAGCGGTTATAGCGGTTCGGAGAGAATAAAACGGAGGAGGCGGTTTCCGGCGAGATGGCAGCGGCGGCGACTTGGATCGGCAGCGACTGCGGGCGGCGAAGATGGCTGTGGTGGTGGCAACTTGCGGCGGGCGGAGGCGACTACGCGGGCGGAGGCTAGCGGCGTGGGCGCGGGCGGGCAGAGGCGCGAGCAGCGGCGTGCAGCAGCGAGCAGCGACGCGGCGCAGGCGAAGATGCGGGCGGCGTCAGATGGCGAGATGCAGCGAGAAGAGAGGGGAGGGGCGGCAGATCTCGCCTTTTAAGGGCGAGGGGAGGAGGTGGCGTGGAGGAGGGGGCGCGAGGTCGACGCGGAGTCCGGCCGAACTGCGGCTGGCGGCGGCGATGCTCGGGACTCCGTCCCGAGCTTGGGGCAGTGCGGCGCGGCTGGGCTGCGGCCTTGCCCGGTTTGCTGGGCCGGCCCAGTCAGAAACTTTTTTTAATAAACATATTTTTTTTCAGACAAATAAAAATAAACAAATAAAAATATTATATAGGCTTATAATATATCAAAATTTTCAGAAAAACATTTTCTACAAGATGAACATTTTTCTAGCGTCAAATAAAATCCTAAAAAATTCAAATAAAGCAAAGAGTGCTTCTAGTGCAATAAAACCCACTAAAAATCATTTCAAAAATACCAAAATGATTTCAAATTAATTTGTCTCCAATTTTCTATTGTAGGGAATCATGTTACCCTATTTTCCATATATTTTTATTTTGGAGAAAAAATAATTTGAATAAAATCCAAATAACTCCAAATTGAAAATAATTTCAAAAGGACTTTCAATTTAATTCTTTTAAAACTTCCAACTCATATTTCATATTTTTTTGAAGAAGTCATATTATCTTCTCTCTTGAAAACCATTGAGTTGCTTAAAGTTTCTGAATTGGAAAAAAAATGTTTCCATATGGAATTCAAATATTTTTCAAAACACCGTTTTCATTTATTTAAATGGAAGAAGTCATGTCATCTTCTTTCTAGGGTTTTGTATTTGAAAAGAATTTGAATTCACAAAGATCATAAATGCAAAATGAAAGTTTGGGAAAGTCCTTTTATTCCCTCTCATTTAACTTTCAAAAAGTTCAAATTTCAGTCAATCAATCATGCAACAATTAAACAAACAACCAAATCTATCTATTTATTATAACATTCCAAAATTTAGAATTTTGGGATGTTACAGAGACTCCACAGGATACTTTTCATCTCCACCGTCGAGCCCCTCCAGCCTCCACGGGCTACTGTTCATCCACCGTCGACCTCCTCCAGCCTCCACCTGCGACTGTTCATCCACGGGCTCCTGTTCATCCAGCCTCCACCGCGCGCTACTCCACCGGCTACTGTTCAACCAGCCCTCTCCACGGGCTCCTGTTCAACCACCCCTCCATGGGCTACCGTTCATCCTGCCCTCCACCATCTACTGTTCATCCTGCCCTCCATGGGGTCCTGTTCATCCAGCCCCAACCGGCTCGATCGATCGGGGTACTGTTCATCCAGAGGCAACACCACGGGGTCCTGTTCATCCACCCCCACCGGGAACTGCTCATCCACCCCCCCGGAACGCTCACTGTTCATCTAGAGGCAGCATCGATCGGCTTCAGTTAGCAGCAGTAGCGAAGGAATCGCTCGGTCGGGTTCAGTTAACAGTCATCGATCGATCGCTCGGGTTTAGTAACGCGTAGCCTGCAGTGCAATCGCTCGGGTTCAGTTAGAGCCCAATGCCTCGCACACACGCGCATACGTACGAGAGAAACGTGCATCGCTCGGCCCCCAACCACCCACCGTAATCGGGGACTCCCCAATTTTTTCCGCGCCCTGGCTTCTACCATGGTTTTTTCTGTCATGGACGGCCCAAAGAATGTCATGCAGCTGCGTCTCCGGCCCGCCCAGGACGAAAAGCCCATTTTCTGTCATGATTTTTTGTCATAGAAGTAGAACCCCACCACATCTATGATGATACCGGGTTTTGTCACAATTATCATCATAGAAGAGTCATAAGTATGACAGAAAAAAAATTTGTCCGGCCCAAAATGTCACGGATGTATATTTTTTTTGTAGTGCATGTTCATGCATCTCACATGATTTATCTTGTTCATTGTCGCTTGCCTCCAATTGTTGCATCTATGCTCATTGATCTTGGAGACTTGGACATATTACTTGTGATGCATGCTTGTTTACATGAGCCTATTTTATTTGGTTGTTCTCGCATCATATGCCTCCACACTATGAAATGCTCCCTTGTCCTTTCTTATGATGAGCATGATGCATACACTTGTTGGATATCTTACCACACGAATGATAGGTTTTGCACTTTCGCTAACCTCATTTGTTTTTCCACGCGTTTGACAAGTTCTTTCGTTTTGAAGGATTCCCAAGGTGGTACCATCACGAGACAACTTGGTCATGTGAAGGCGTACACGATGCGCGACACCAACATTTTTGACATTCTCATAAAGGTGAACTCCTTTCCTTTGAGCCATTCTCAAATACGCATATTGGATGGGTCAGTCTTTCATTGTTGTCTCCTTCTTGTTGTCTACATGATACATCTCGCGAACGGAGGAGCAACATTGGAGATTGGCTCTATGGACCTTCAAATTGAGGAGCGCTCGGACTTATTGGATGCACCTTCAAACCTTCAATTATGCCACGACATCAAGCATTGGTACTCCAACACCTCCAAATTAGTTGATTGTGCTCACACATGTCATGCTCGATGGACATATCATACACATGACAAATTTGTGTCTTATGTATGGATTGACCCACATTATGATTGCCTTGTTGCATCTATTTCCATGTCATCCATAATATATGAGCTTCTGCACTTTCTTAGCAAATTTGTTGTGATCTTCCTTGATGGCATATATATACATCATGATGAGGACATCAATACCATTGTTACACCCACAGCCCCTACTGCTACATATACGGGACCAATTACTAGAGCTCGCGCACGCCAATTAAATTATCAGGTACTTTCGTTTCTTGGTAATGATTCTAATGTTCATGAGAATATGATGCTGCCTAAACTGGATACATTTGTTTTGCTTACAAATGAAGGGCCTAGCTTGGAGAAGGATGAACATTGGAGCAAGAACAAGCATGGAGATGATACTATGCGCAAGGGGAACAAGAACGAAGTTACAAGTGATGATTTTAGGACTTTGAAGCCACCATAATGGGTGCATAAAGCCTTGGACGAAATATACAAGATGCCACTTCATAAATTTCGTCCCGAGGCTATTATATGTGTCGCGTCACCTTTTTATTGGGCCAGGCCCATGTAATTTCGAAATACATAAGTATAGGCTATTTTTAGAGTCCGTATGTGTGGGGAAACCAGAGATAGGGTTGATTTCGGACCCCTCCACCAAGGGCCACGAAATTCCCCCTCTCTTCCTCCATATATACAGCCCTTAGGGCACTGTTTAGACTTTGGGTTTTGTTTAGATTAAAGTTCGCCATAGCTGCAACTTCGCGTACTTCGTTTGTGTTCAACGACCAGACAAAGGCGTCACAGAACCCCACCTTGATCAATAAAGCTTTCATATTATATTCGCAATATCCAGATTGCAATCTTAGTTTCTTGCTTGTTCTTTGTTTGCTCGCAGGAAACAAACCCTCGTGGTCAGGTTGATCGTGCTCCGGCGTGGTCAATAACCTCTTGGAGTTGGTTTAGCGATTGCTAAGACGCGACGTCCTCGCACGTTCGTAGTCGGATCGTCAAAGTCGACTTCCACCAAAGCGATATCCATCATCTCATCGAAAGACGGGACATCTTTGCCTCTATCAAGTGGTATCAGAGCTCCAGGTTGTTCGGTGAGATTTTATAAATTTTCGTAGTTTAGATCGAGTCTGTTCTTCATACCTACAGTCCACGAAAAAGCCACAAAAAAATTAGGGTTAGTTCATCATATCCGAACCAATCTGAGCCTTTGCATAATCTTTTTAGGGTTTTGCTTTGTTGAATTTGCGGTTGCATCGTCGTGTCTAGTTGCTGGTCTTAGAGTCTAGTCTTTTAGAGTTTCGAGTTCTGGTCATAAGTTGTCACGCCGCCGCCGCACCATCATCCTCGCCCCTGTCATCTACCACCACCGCTTCGAATCCGTATCCATATACCACCACCGCTGTCATATACCACCACCGCTGCCATCTACCAACATATATCCACCACCAATCCGAGTTCTTGTCATATTAGGTTTTGATGAGGACATGACTACCTTGGATATGACCAAAAATATTGTATATATGCATATTTGTCAGGTGATTTCTAGTGCAAACTATTCAATAATCTATTTATGTTATCCAGAACAAAAATACTTCACACACTTTTGTGTTTTGTCTAATTGCAGGTGTATGGGACATTTGTACAATCCACATATGAAGATAAGGAAGAAAGAAATGTTTATTTGCTGTCCAAAAAGTTCTCTCACGTCACTTTTGGCCCAAGAGAAGATAGAGTCCAAGTCTCTCACGTTCTGGATTCAGATTCGGACTGCACAGACACACCTGACTCAAAACGGACACAAGTTTTTCATACGGACTCTGAATTGGGTGATTCTTTTTTTGTTGGAAACTAGATTTCGTGCACTTTCCAACCCAGTTGGAATCACCTTCAAATTCGTCCGGAGCGTTGAGTTGTGGACGAAACAATCTGATGCTGCAGCAGAATCCGAGTCAAACTACAAGTCCAAAGGTGTTACATCACCTCCACTTGGGCCCATTGGCCTTGTACGACCTAGATTTAGTTTTAGGCTGCCTTGGGACGTCCTCCCACCTCCTTGGCCGCCACCCCTTGCTCCTATATAAGTAGATCCATCTAGTAGCTTTTCCTTGGGATTTGTTTAGTTAAAAGTTAGCCATTGCAACTTCGTGTACTTCGTTTGTGTCCAACGACCAGACCAAGACCGCTTACGGATCCCCACCATTATCAATACCTCATATATATTTGCAATATTCAGATTGCTTTATCATATTCTTGCTCGTTCTTCGATTGCTTGCAGGAATAGACCTTCGTGGTCAGGCTGACCGTGCTTCCGGCATCGTCAATAACCTCAGGAGATTGGTTTAGCGATTGCTAAGGCGCAACATCGTGCACGTTTGTAGTCGGATCGTCAAAGTCGTCTCCACCAAATCGATAGTTATCATCTCATCGAAAGATCGGGACACCCTCGCCTCTATCAGTACCACATCACAATCAACATAATCAGCATATGTAGAGATACTAAAATGCACACGAACAGTACGTGTTACCTTAACCTTGCCGCTGTTGTTGAACCATTGGATGTAGTAAGGATGTGGATGTGGTCTTGTGGTGAGAGAAAGCTTCTCCACCATCTCCATGCTAGCCAAGTTGTTGCAGCTCCCTCCGTCTATTATGACGCGCACAGAACGTTCCTTCACAACTCCCTTGGTATGGAACAAATTGTGCCTCTGATTTTGCTCAGCTTGTGTGACCTGCACACTCAAAACACGTTGAGCAACTAAACATTCATACCTGTCAGCGTCTTCAGGAGCCATGTATTGCGTCTCATGATCAGAATCATCTCCACCATGTTCTTCACGTGTAATAAGAGCCAATGTCTCCTCATCATAGTCACCAGCGGACTCATATCCACCATCCGCGGTAGCAATCATCTCACGCGGAGATTTGCATTCCCTCGCATAATGACCTCCTCCCTTACAACGACGACAAATAATATCACTTGTGTGCCCTGTTGATGCCATGGAAGAAGAAGAACGCTGTGCAGGACCCGCATGTGCGCTCTTGGAAGATAATGGTGGTTGTGCCTGTTTTCTTGTATCACGGCTGGAGGTGGCACCGGATGGAGGTGCTGGTGCAGTTGAAGTAGAAGATGCACGTGGTGTCCATGATGAAGGTCGGCCTGCAGAAAAGTTAGTTCGCCCCAATGCTTGTCGATCCTGCACTTCACGTTCAGCTTTACAAGCAAGATGGAATAAACGAGTGATATTAGTATACTCCTTATAGTCTAGAATGGTCTGAATCTCTCTATTTAATCCACCCAGAAAACGTGCAAGCATAGCTTCATTCTCCTCAACAATACCACATCTAATCATGCCAGTTTGTAATTCCTGATAATATTCTTCTACAGAATTTTCCCTTGTCTTAAACGCTGCAATTTTTGAAGCAATTCACGTTGATAATATGGTGGAACCCAACGCGTACGCATAGCAGTTTTCAAAGCAGCCCAAGTAGTTGGAATAGGATATAATCTACAATGTTCAGACCACCATACACATGCAAAACTAGTGAAAGCACAAACGGCAGCAGCAACTCATCTCTCCTCAGGATATTGTAAACATGTAAATCGTTGTTCAGTTTCTAACTCCCAAGTAAGATATATATCAGGAACATATCTACCCTCAAATGGTGGAATATTCAATTTCAGTTTAGGAATATGGACATCATCTCGTACCTGAGGTGGTGGTGCAGGCCTACCATTACGAATATATACCTGAGGTCGACCTGCTGGTGGTGGTACAGGTGGCTGCACGTAGTGCTGATTTTGATCAACCTTGATGAGGACATGACTACCTTGGATATGACCAAAAATATTGCATATATGCATATTTGTCAGGTGATTTCTAGTGCAAACTATTCAATAATCTATTTATGTTATCCAGAACAAAAATACTTCACACACTTTTGTGTTTTGTCTAATTGCAGGTGTATGGGACATTTGTACAATCCACATATGAAGATAAGGAAGAAAGAGATGTTTATTTGCTGTCCAAAAAGTTCTCTCACGTCACTTTTGGCCCAAGAGAAGATAGAGTCCAAGTCTCTCACGTTCTGGATTCAGATTCGGACTGCACTGACACACCTGACTCAAAACGCACACAAGTTTTTCATACGGACTCCGAATTGGGTGATTCTTTTTTCGTTGGAAACTAGATTTCGTGCACTTTCCAACCCAATTGGAATCACCTTCAAATTCGTCCGGAGCGTTGAGTTGTGGACGAAACAATCTGATGCTGCAGCAGAATCCGAGTCAAACTACAAGTCCAAAGGTGTTACATCACCTCCACTTGGGCCCATTGGCCTTGTACGACCTAGATTTAGTTTTAGGCTGCCTTGGGACGTCCTCCCACCTCCTTGGCCGCCACCCCTTGCTCCTATATAAGTAGATCCATCTAGTAGCTTTTCCTTGGGATTTGTTTAGTTAAAAGTTAGCCATTGCAACTTCATGTGCTTCGTTTGTGTCCAACGACCAGACCAAGACCACTTTTCGGATCCCCACCATTATCAATACTTCATACATATTCGCGATATTCAGATTGCTTTTATCATATTCTTGCTTGTTCTTCGATTGCTTGCAGGAATAGACCTTCGTGGTCAGGCTGACCGTGCTTCCAGCATCGTCAGTAACCTCAGGAGATTGGTTTAGCGATTGCTAAGGCGCAACGTCGTGCACGTTTGTAGTCAGATCGTCAAAGTCATCTTCACCAAATCGATAGTTATCATCTCATCGAAAGATCGGGACAACCCGCCTCTATCAAGTGGTATCAATTTTCAGGTTGCTCGGTGAGAATTTCCAGTTTTCCTAGATTAGATTTATTTTCTTACCTATTGTCCAAGAAAAAGCCACAAAAAAGAGTTAGATCTATTCATCCTTGGTCCAAGCCAGTCTGAGCCTTTGCAATTTTCTTTTCATTGCTTGCATAGTTGAATTATCGGTTGCATCGTCGTGTCGAGTTGCTGGTCTTAGTGTCTAGTTCGTTTAGAGTTTCGAGTTCTGTTCACATTAGTCACGCCACCGCTGCATCATTATCTCTTCCGCTGTCCACCACCCATCCATCAATTTCCACCACGTGCTACCCACCATTCATTGTCATAATAATAGTTGAGATCGTTCACATCTTCACTTGATCCAATCTGCATCTTATCTAGTTTGTTTTGGAAAGAGGGAGAAAAAAAAGAGAGAAAAAAACGAGAAAAAAAGGAGAAAAAAAGTCAGAGAGAAAAAAAGGAGAGAAAGGAAAAAAAAGTGTGAGGAAAAAAAAGAGAAGAAAAAAAAACAAAAAAATCGGCACAAAGTTTTTCAGAGGAAAGTTGGAGACAAAGTTGTTGATATATCCTGCTTGGCTGTTGTTTCACCTCATTATCTTTACTGCCGTTGTGATCTTCACTTATATCTTGCTGTCCAGAGCTACTTAGTATCCTTCATTGATGCTAGTTGTGCTACGACGTGACCTCATTAGTGTTCTAGGCTCGCGTCTCTAGTCCGGTCTAGCCTAGGACCAGCACATTACCGTCGTTGAGCGTTTATTCAACATTGCATCTTTGAATTGATTATTGCTAATCTTTTGCTACCATATATAGCCAACCCAGCTCCACATATTTCTACACCGTGTATACGTACGCTCCCCTGGCAATCGCTTTACTCAATATTCGGAGTTACTTGACACCGCTGGTTGTCGATCACCGCCTGCTGCATGGTAAGAACTTGTAAGACATTGATATTTGCTTTACTGTGAGCGTTTTACCACCACATCCTAGTAGTTATAGGAACATTATTTTTGGTTTTGTTTCTTGTTCTACTAATCATGACAGGATCCCGAGTCAATTCATGGGCTTTGTCGATCGCGGGAGACGTGCCACCACCTTTGCAAATACCACAACCGTCACGAGAGGTGCACAAACATCCAAATGCACATGATCAGGTTAATGTATCTATACCACCATTTAATGGCCGTTTTAAACCTGCTTTATATATTGAATGGGAGTTCGACATAAAAAATATATTTGCTTCCCATAATTTCAATGAACATAAAAAGGTTAAGGTTGCGGTTGGTTCTTTCACTGGTTATGCTTTGGTTTGGTGGAGTGAATATTGTCGGTTACACCCTGATTATATACCTACTACTTGCGATGATTTGAAACTTGCCATGCGACATACTTTCGTCCCTGCTTATTATACTCGTGACATGATTAAGAAGTTGCAACACTTAAAACAAGGTAGTGAAACTGTAACAAAATATTATGATGATTTACAAACTACCTTGTTGCATTCCTCTTTAGAAGAAAGTGAAGATGATTTTATGGATAGATTTTGGGGAGGATTAAACCTTGATATTCAAGAGATACTAATTCATGAAGAGTGTTATCCTATGGACCATTTGTTTCATCTTGCTTGCAAAGCTGAACAGGAAATAAAACGACGTGTTGGCCACGAGGAGAACAAGCGCACGGTGCACATTCCAAGAGTTGATATGATTGTTCCTTCAACTACTAGGCATACTATGACAACCACATCCGTTGTTGTCAGGACTACATCACCTCCACCATGTGACACATCGCCCCCGAGAGTGGCTACATCATCTGAGTTGATCATAAGAGGTAATGACAAAGGTACTGATCTTCCATCTCTACATGAGAATGATGAATGCCTTGTCAATTTGAATGCACCATCTGATGAGCTACCCAATACTTTGATCACACCACCTATTTTAGAGGACTACGTTGATAATTTGACTTTGCCATGTGATCAAACAACTGAAATACCAACAATTTTGAGTGCACCCATTGAATTAACTATTGATGCAAAAGAACCAATGTTTAATCATTTTGATATGACCTCTAATCTTGGTGATGATTCTGTGTTGAATGACTTATTGCATGTTTGCTTATTTAAGCATGTTGTAGCATGTAAATTTGATGCAAGTAAGGTTTATTCACCAATGTTGGGATGGTTTAATGATGGACATTGTCAATCTTTTGAAATGAATAAGAGCTTCACTTATATGTGCAAACTGAGTTGCAATATTTTCATGCCTTCTACTTGTGCTAATTTTTTGGCTTTAGATTTTATGAACTATGCAAGTTACTCATCTATTCATGTGTCATATATGCAAAAATCAAGGGAAGTAAAAATGGATGACATATACATATACAACATGTACACCTTGTCTCTTTTGTTAGCCACATTTCAGATTAAGCAACGCCGAGGACGGCTTTATTTTCAAGAAGGGGAGGATGATGAGGACATGACTACCTTGGATATGACCAAAAATATTGCATATATGCATATTTGTCAGGTGATTTCTAGTGCAAACTATTCAATAATCTATTTATGTTATCC
This sequence comes from Triticum dicoccoides, assembly GCF_002162155.2. Classification (NCBI taxonomy): domain Eukaryota; kingdom Viridiplantae; phylum Streptophyta; class Magnoliopsida; order Poales; family Poaceae; genus Triticum; species Triticum dicoccoides. Next base: position 328,324,151 of record NC_041384.1, on the reverse strand, counting down.
AGAACAAAAATACTTCACACACTTTTGTGTTTTGTCTAATTGCAGGTGTATGGGACATTTGTACAATCCACATATGAAGATAAGGAAGAAAGAGATGTTTATTTGTTGTCCAAAAAGTTCTCTCACGTCACTTTTGGCCCAAGAGAAGATAGAGTCCAAGTCTCTCACGTTCTGGATTCAGATTCGGACTGCACAAACACACCTGACTCAAAACGCACACAAGTTTTTCATACGGACTCCGAATTGGGTGATTCTTTTTTTGTTGGAAACTAGATTTCGTGCACTCTCCAACCCAATTGGAATCACCTTCAAATTCGTCTGGAGCGTTGAGTTGTGGACGAAACAATCTGATGCTGCAGCAGAATCCGAGTCAAACTACAAGTCCAAAGGTGTTACATCACCTCCACTTGGGCCCATTGGCCTTGTACGACCTAGATTTAGTTTTAGGCTGCCTTGGGACGTCCTCCCACCTCCTTGGCCGCCACCCCTTGCTCCTATATAAGTAGATCCATCTAGTAGCTTTTCCTTGGGATTTGTTTAGTTAAAAGTTAGCCATTGCAACTTCGTGTACTTCGTTTGTGTCCAACGACCAGACCAAGACCGCTTACGGATCCCCACCATTATCAATACTTCATATATATTCGCAATATTCAGATTGCTTTATCATATTCTTGCTCGTTCTTCGATTGCTTGCAGGAATAGACCTTCGTGGTCAGGCTGACCGTGCTTCCAGCATCGTCAGTAACCTCTCGGAGTTGGTTTAGCGATTGCTAAGGCGCAACGTCGTGCACGTTTGTAGTCGGATCGTCAAAGTCGTCTCCACCAAATCGATAGTTATCATCTCATCGAAAGATCGGGACACCCTCGCCTCTATCATTGTAGCATGTAAATTTGATGCAAGTAAGGTTTATTCGCCAATGTTGGGATGGTTTAATGATGAACATTGTCAATCTTTTGAAATGAATAAGAGCTTCACTTATATGTGCAAACTGAGTTGCAATATTTTCATGCCTCCTACTTCTTGTGCTAATTTTTTGGCTTTAGATTTTATGAACTATGCAAGTTACTCATCTATTCATGTGTCATATATGCAAAAATCAAGGGAAGTAAAAATGGATGACATATACATATACAACATATACACCTTGTCTCTTTTGTTAGCCACATTTCAGATTAAGCAACGCCGAGGACGGCTTTATTTTCAAGAAGGGGAGGATGATGAGGACATGACTACCTTGGATATGACCAAAAATATTGCATATATGCATATTTGTCAGGTGATTTCTAGTGCAAACTATTCAATAATCTATTTATGTTATCCAGAACAAAAATACTTCACACACTTTTGTGTTTTGTCTAATTGCAGGTGTATGGGACATTTGTACAATCCACATATGAAGATAAGGAAGAAAGAAATGTTTATTTGCTGTCCAAAAAGTTCTCTCACGTCACTTTTGGCCCAAGAGAAGATAGAGTCCAAGTCTCTCACGTTCTGGATTCAGATTCGGACTGCACAGACACACCTGACTCAAAACGGACACAAGTTTTTCATACGGACTCTGAATTGGGTGATTCTTTTTTTGTTGGAAACTAGATTTCGTGCACTTTCCAACCCAGTTGGAATCACCTTCAAATTCGTCCGGAGCATTGAGTTGTGGACGAAACAATCTGATGCTGCAGCAGAATCCGAGTCAAACTACAAGTCCAAAGGTGTTACATCACCTCCACTTGGGCCCATTGGCCTTGTACGACCTAGATTTAGTTTTAGGCTGCCTTGGGACGTCCTCCCACCTCCTTGGCCGCCACCCCTTGCTCCTATATAAGTAGATCCATCTAGTAGCTTTTCCTTGGGATTTGTTTAGTTAAAAGTTAGCCATTGCAACTTCGTGTACTTCGTTTGTGTCCAACGACCAGACCAAGACCGCTTACGGATCCCCACCTTTATCAATACTTCATCTATATTCGCAATATTCAGATTGCTTTATCATATTCTTGCTTGTTCTTCGATTGCTTGCAGGAATAGACCTTCGTGGTCAGGTTGATTGTGCTTCGGCGTGGTCAATAACCTCTCGGAGTTGGTTTAGCGATTGCTAAGGCGCAACGTCGTGCACGTTTGTAGTCGGATCGTCAAAGTCATCTTCACCAAATCGATAGTTATCATCTCATCGAAAGATCGGGACACCCCGCCTCCATCAGGTTTGTTTTCGAGATCCATCTAGATTCCGATTCGTGATTCCTTGCCGGAGTAGGTTTCGGAAAAAAAAAAGAGTCCGGAAACCACGCTCCGTTTAGGCCCAAAATTTTTCGAAAACGCATTTTTCGAAAATATTTCTGGCTATCCTATTTTTAGGTGTTTCTGAGTGTTTTGAGACAGGTGCCATTATAGGAAGTTTTTTTTGACCCATTTCCAGTTTTTGGGTCCGGGCAGTCGAAAAAAAAAATTGGTCGAAAAAATTTCGTGCCCATCTTGTCAGTTTGAGCTAGGAAGAGTTTTGAGACACTTGCCATTATAGTGATTTTTCGCAAAAAAAAAGCAGCGCAAAAAAAAGAGCAAAAAAAAAATTCCAGAGTGTGCTTTTCCCTTGTTTACGTGCCGCGCCGTGATTTTGTTGGTGTTCTAGGCTTGCGTCTCTAGCACAGTCTAGCCTAGGACCAGCACAGTACCGTCGTTGAGCGTTTATTCAACTTTGCATCTCTGAATTGATTATTGCTGACCCTTTTTGCTACCATATTATAAGCCTTCCCAGCTCCACATACATCTACGTCGTGCGGTTGACTCTCCCTGGTAATCGCTGATGAGGACATGACTACCTTGGATATGACCAAAAATATTGCATATATGCATATTTGTCAGGTGATTTGATGAGGACATGACTACCTTGGATATGACCAAAAATATTGCATATATGCATATTTGTCAGGTGATTTCTAGTGCAAACTATTCAATAATCTATTTATGTTATCCAGAACAAAAATACTTCACACACTTTTGTGTTTTGTCTAATTGCAGGTGTATGGGACATTTGTACAATCCACATATGAAGATAAGGAAGAAAGAGATGTTTATTTGCTGTCCAAAAAGTTCTTTCACGTCACTTTTGGCCCAAGAGAAGATAGAGTCCAAGTCTCTCACGTTCTGGATTCAGATTCGGACTGCACAGACATACCTGACTCAAAACGCACACAAGTTTTTCATACGGACTCCGAATTGGGTGATTCTTTTTTTGTTGGAAACTAGATTTCGTGCACCTTCCAACCCAATTGGAATCACCTTCAAATTCGTCCGGAGCGTTGAGTTGTGGACGAAACAATCTGATGCTGCAGCAGAATCCGAGTCAAACTACAAGTCCAAAGGTGTTACATCACCTCCACTTGGGCCCATGAGCCTTGTACGACCTAGGGTTAGTTTTAGGCTGCCTTGGGACGTCCTCCCACCTCCTTGGCTTGATAGAGGCGAGGGTGTCCCGATCTTTCGATGAGACGATAACTATCGATTTGGTGGAGACGACTTTGACGATCCGACTACAAACGTGCACGACGTTGCGCCTTAGCAATCGCTAAACCAATCTCCTGAGGTTACTGACGATGCCGGAAGCACGGTCAGCCTGACCACGAAGGTCTATTCCTGCAAGCAATCGAAGAACGAGCAAGAATATGATAAAGCAATCTGAATATTGCAAATATATATGAGGTATTGATAATGGTGGGGATCCGTAAGCGGTCTTGGTCTGGTCGTTGGACACAAACGAAGTACACGAAGTTGCGTTGGCTAACTTTTAACTAAACAAATCCCAAGGAAAAAGCTACTAGATGGATCTACTTATATAGGAGCAAGGGGTGGCGGCCAAGGAGGTGGGAGGACGTCCCAAGGCAGCCTAAAACTAACCCTAGGTCGTACAAGGCTCATGGGCCCAAGTGGAGGTGATGTAACACCTTTGGACTTGTAGTTTGACTCGGATTCTGCTGCAGCATCAGATTGTTTCGTCCACAACTCAACGCTCCGGACGAATTTGAAGGTGATTCCAATTGGGTTGGAAAGTGCACGAAATCTAGTTTCCAAGAAAAAAAGAATCACCCAATTCGGAGTCCGTATGAAAAACTTGTGTGCGTTTTGAGTCAGGTATGTCTGTGCAGTCCGAATCTGAATCCAGAACGTGAGAGACTTGGACTCTATCTTCTCTTGGGCCAAAAGTGACGTGAGAGAACTTTTTGGACAGCAAATAAACATCTCTTTCTTCCTTATCTTCATATGTGGATTGTACAAATGTCCCATACACCTGCAATTAGACAAAACACAAAAGTGTGTGAAGTATTTTTGTTCTGGATAACACAAATAGATTATTGAATAGTTTGCACTAGAAATCACCTGACAAATATGCATATATGCAATATTTTTGGTCATATCCAAGGTAGTCATGTCCTCATCACATTGTCAATCTTTTGAAATGAATAAGAGCTTCACTTATATGTGCAAACTGAGTTGCAATATTTTCATGCCTTCTACTTCTTGTGCTAATTTTTTGGCTTTAGATTTTATGAACTATGCAAGTTACTCATCTATTCATGTGTCATATATGCAAAAATCAAGGGAAGTAAAAATGGATGACATATACATATACAACATGTACACCTTGTCTCTTTTGTTAGCCACATTTCAGATTAAGCAACGCCGAGGACGGCTTTATTTTCAAGAAGGGGAGGATGATGAGGACATGACTACCTTGGATATGACAAAAAATATTGCATATATGCATATTTGTCAGGTGATTTCTAGTGCAAACTATTCAATAATCTATTTATGTTATCCAGAACAAAAATACTTCACACACTTTTGTGTTTTGTCTAATTGCAGGTGTATGGGACATTTGTACAATCCACATATGAAGATAAGGAAGAAAGAGATGTTTATTTGCTGTCCAAAAAGTTCTCTCACGTCACTTTTGGCCCAAGAGAAGATAGAGTCCAAGTCTCTCACGTTCTGGATTCAAATTCGGACTGCACAGACATACCTGACTCAAAACGCACACAAGTTTTTCATACGGACTCCGAATTGGGTGATTCTTTTTTTGTTGGAAACTAGATTTCGTGCACTTTCCAACCCAATTGGAATCACCTTCAAATTCGTCCGGAGCGTTGAGTTGTGGACGAAACAATCTGATGCTGCACCAGAATCCGAGTCAAACTACAAGTCCAAAGGTGTTACATCACCTCCACTTGGGCCCATGAGCCTTGTACGACCTAGGGTTAGTTTTAGGCTGCCTTGGGACGTCCTCCCACCTCCTTGGCCGCCACCCCTTGCTCCTATATAAGTAGATCCATCTAGTAGCTTTTTCCTTGGGATTTGTTTAGTTAAAAGTTAGCCAACGCAACTTCGTGTACTTCGTTTGTGTCCAACGACCAGACCAAGACCGCTTACGGATCCCCACCATTATCAATACCTCATATATATTTGCAATATTCAGATTGCTTTATCATATTCTTGCTCGTTCTTCGATTGCTTGCAGGAATAGACCTTCGTGGTCAGGCTGACCGTGCTTCCGGCATCGTCAGTAACCTCAGGAGATTGGTTTAGCGATTGCTAAGGCGCAACGTCGTGCACGTTTGTAGTCGGATCGTCAAAGTCGTCTCCACCAAATCGATAGTTATCGTCTCATCGAAAGATCGGGACACCCTCGCCTCTATCAAGCCAAGGAGGTGGGAGGACGTCCCAAGGCAGCCTAAAACTAACCCTAGGTCGTACAAGGCTCATGGGCCCAAGTGGAGGTGATGTAACACCTTTGGACTTGTAGTTTGACTCGGATTCTGCTGCAGCATCAGATTGTTTCGTCCACAACTCAACGCTCCGGACGAATTTGAAGGTGATTCCAATTGGGTTGGAAGGTGCACGAAATCTAGTTTCCAACAAAAAAAGAATCACCCAATTCGGAGTCCGTATGAAAAACTTGTGTGCGTTTTGAGTCAGGTATGTCTGTGCAGTCCGAATCTGAATCCAGAACGTGAGAGACTTGGACTCTATCTTCTCTTGGGCCAAAAGTGACGTGAAAGAACTTTTTGGACAGCAAATAAACATCTCTTTCTTCCTTATCTTCATATGTGGATTGTACAAATGTCCCATACACCTGCAATTAGACAAAACACAAAAGTGTGTGAAGTATTTTTGTTCTGGATAACATAAATAGATTATTGAATAGTTTGCACTAGAAATCACCTGACAAATATGCATATATGCAATATTTTTGGTCATATCCAAGGTAGTCATGTCCTCATCAATAAATATCGATAGAAAAGCATGACGCAAAATGAACATATCAACTCCCCCAAGCATATACCTCGCTTGTCCTCAAGTGAAAGCCGATATCAAAAAATATGTCCACATGTTTAGAGATAGAGGTGTCGATAAAATAATATACGGACATGAGGGCATCATGATCATTCTTATAATAGCAACATATATATATTGTCATATGATTTCTTATGCTAAAGTAACAATTCATTCACAATTTCAAGTATGAATTAGAAACTTCATTGAAAACTAACAAACTATAATCTCAGTCATTGAAGCAATTGCAATCTATCATAACATCGGAAAGAGTCAATATAAGAGCTTTTCAGCAAGTCCACCTACTAAACTATCATTTAGTCTTTCACAATTTCTAACACTCACGCAATATTTATGGGTATGAAGTTTTAATCGGACATAGAGAAAGTAGTTTTGCCTCCCAACCTCTTACCTCAAGGGTAATGCCAACAATAATAGTTTATGAAAACCCACCTCCAATTAGCTATATATATCAGGATCTTTCCAACACACAGTGCTTGCCAAAGGATAAAATGTGAAAAGGAAAGGTGAAGATCACCATGACTCTTGCAAGAAGTGTAAGACAGGAATAAAAGATTGGCCCTTCGCAGAGGGAAGCAGAGGTTGTCATGAGCTTTTATGGTTGGATGCACAAAATCTTAATGCAAAAGAACGTCACTTTATATTGCCACTTTTGATATGGACCTTTATTATGCAGTCCGTCGCTTTTATTTCTTCCACATCAGAAGATCTGGTAAAGCTTATTTTCTCCACACTGATAAGTCACACATATTTAGGGAGCAATTTTTATTGCTTGCAACAATGACAACTTACTTGAAGGATCTTACTCAATCCATAGGTAGATATGGTGGACTCTCATGGCAAAACTGGGTTTAAGGATATTTGGAAGCACAAGTAGTATCTCTACTTGGTGCAAGGAATTTGGCTAGCATGAGGGGAAAGGCAAGCTCAACATGTTGGATGATCCATGACAATATAATTTATTTCGGATGTAAGAAAACATAACCCATTACGTTGTCTTCCTTGTCCAACATCAACTTTTTAGCATGTAATATTTTAATGAGTGCTCACAATCATAAAAGATGTCCAAGATAGTATATTTATATGTGAAAACCTCTCTTTCTTTATTACTTCCTATTAATTGCAACGATGACCAAAACTATGTTTGTCAACTCTCAACAACTTTTCTTCATCATACTATTTGTATGTGAAGTCATTACTCTCCATAAGATCAATACGATCTCTTTATTTCTTTTTATTCTTTCTTTTACTCCCTCAAGATCACAGCAAGATGGCAAAGCCCTTGACTCAAAACTAATCTTTATTATATATAGCTCACGCACTCGATTACATAGAAGGATCATAAAGAAAAACTCAAAACTAAATCATACTAAAACTTTATTCTACTAGATCAAGATATTACCAAAAGGATCGAACTAAGAAAAATGGTAAAGATAAAAGTGTGATGGTGATACGATACCGGGGCACTCCCCCAAGCTTGGCAGTTGCCAAGGGGAGTGCATATACCCATGTATTTATATCTCTTTCTTTGGAGGGGGAGGAGATGGTGATGATGATGACAATTGTGCCTTCAGCTTTTTCATGTTGTAATTGAGAAGAGCGATCTCCCACTACTGGAATCAACTTCTTTGCCGTCTGCCATGGCAGACAGCAAAGGCATACATCCCAGACGGCGAACACCTTTGCCGTCAGCCAGCGGACGGCAAACTGTCCATCTAAACACGTGCCAGCAAAGACCTTCTTTGTCGTCCGCTTCTTAGAACCAGACGGCAAAGTATTGTGTCGTCCGCCATCCGAGGCCAGCAGACGGAAAAGATAACGGACGACAGTGGGATGGGTGAGAGCCGTTAGGGGGTTAAGGGCGCTCTTTGCGGTCCGCTGACAGACGGCAAAGAGCGCAGCTCGACCAGCACTGAGAAGCTGCCACGTGTCTAGCTATGTCGTCCGCCAGCCGACGAAAAAGAGGTTTGAATCCTTGCCGTCTGCTGGCGGACGGCATAGCTGGCCCTGTTTCTAGTCCTATTTGGTAACTTTGTCGTCCGCCAGCAAACGACAAAGTGACCAAATAGGCAGCAAGTGTTCCCAGTTTATACAGGTAGCTGCCGCGTGTCCTCTTTGTCGTCTGCTACCAGACGGCAAAGAGGCTATATATCCCCTGTTTTTATTTGAATCCATTTAATTTCACAGGAATTCACACACAGATATACATATTTTTTTCACAGGCACAGCAGACATATGATGTATCCAACACATAGCTCCATCCATGACAACATACATACATAAGAAACACAGTTCCATCCATACATATTATAGTAATATCACAATGTTCATCCAACACATTGTTCCATGCATCCATATAACAAGTTCCACATTTTTCGTCGATACAAACGAAAAGAAGAACAGGGAAACAAGCACTCCATCCATGCAAGCTTCCATATAGTGAATTAAATCTGCAAAATGGGAAACAAGAAAGTTAGAAGAAGAAGACTAGAATCAGAAGAAGAAGAAGAAGAAGAAGAAGAAGAAGAAGAAGAAGTAAGAATACTTAGGTAAAATGGAGCTAACCTAGCTAATTGTGCCATTTTTGAGTGAACTAAGCATATTATGCCATTTTTGATATAAAGTAGCTTAGTATAGGTCATTATTGAGCTAACCTAGGTAACTAAGCATATTAGAGCTAACTTAGAGCTAAATTCATTTTGGAGAAGAAGAAGAAAACTAGAAGAAGAAGTCTTTTCTTATTCTTCTTCTTCTTCTTCTTCTTCTTCTTCTTCTTCTTTTCTTCCTATTCCTTCATTTCTTCCTCTTCCTTGATTTTCTTCATCTTATTATGTCATGTGTGGACTAAATAGGCTAAATTATGTCATAAATGGACTAAATAGACTAAATAAGAAGAAAAATGCCATTTTTGAGCTTACCTAGCTAATTATGCCATTTTTGACCTGGCTAAGCTTTTTGTGTCATTTTAGAGGACAACAAGCTAAGTATATGACATTTATGAGGTTAGCAAGGTTATTATGCCATTTACGAATAAAAACAAGTAAGAGGAGGAAAAGAAGAAGAAGAAGAAGAAGAAGAAGAAGAAGAAGGAGAAGACTTCTTCTTCTTCTTCTTTTCTTCCTATTCCTTCTTTTCTTCCTCTTCCTTGATTTTCTTCATCTTATTATGTCATCTGTGGACTAAATAGGCTAAATTGTGTCACAAATGGACTAAATAGGCTAAATAAGAAGAAAAAATCCATTTTTTAGCTTACCTAGCTAATTATGCCATTTTTTACCTAACTAAGCTTTTTGTGTCATTTTAGAGGACAACAAGCTAAGTATATGACATTTATGAGGTTAGCAAGGTTATTATGCCATTTACGAATAAAAACAAGTAAGAGGAGGAAAAGAAGAAGAAGAAGTTCTTCTTCTTCTTTTCTTCCTATTCCTTCTTTTCTTCCTCTTCCTTGATTCTCTTCATCTTATTATGTCATTTGTGTACTAAATATGCTAAATTATGTCATAAATGGACTAAATAGGCTAAATAAGAAGAAAAATGCCAATTTTGAGCTTACCTAGCTAATTATGCCATTTTTGACCTAACTAAGCTTATTGTGTCATTTTAGAGGACAACATATATAAAAATGGACTAAACAGGCTAAATAAGAAGAAAATACCGTTATCATGGAGGTGTAGGAATGGTCGGGGCTGTACCAGTGGCAGACTGAGGTGAAGGACCGGTCGGGGTTCCTCCATTGGCAAACACAGAAGGATTGGTCGATGCTTGTCGGGAGCCATGTTGCACCAAAGATCATTTCCAATAATGTCTTGTTAGCATGATGCAAACTGAAATGTAAATACTAGTAACTAACGACCATTCAAATCAAACTCACCGTGGTCGCCGGAGCAATCTGCGGCATGGGCGGAGGGGGCTGACCGTTCTTCTCACACATGGTTTGCACATTTGGTTCTCACGAGTCAGTCATATTAGTTAGTAATTCGAACATTACGTGCATGATTGGGCTAATATGCACGAGAAACGTACCATGATGAGCTCGTATAGGGCCTGGTTGGACGCCTCGTTCCGGTTCCTCTCCTCCTCCAGCAGCTTAGCTGTCCTCTCCTCCAGCTCCCTCTCCCTCTCCGCCGCCTCCCTTTTTGTCTGCTCCAAAAGCGCTTGGGTGTTCAATCTCTCTTTCTCAACCATGGCCTGCAACACACCACTCCTCGTTAGCATTGTAATCATCGACGGACGCACACACAATGTAATGGAGGAAAGGTGAGAGAGTCTGTATAACTAACCGCCATGGGGAGCTTCGTGGGCCGTGCACGAGGCGTTATCTCAGGATCAGAGCTACTCTGGCACTTCTTGATCTCCGGGAGAGTCCTAGGACAACGTATCAGTCCATCACCAATGGCTATGGAGCCATGGGACCTCCCGCCACCAGATATCATCACCAGCTCTGTATTAAAAGGATCTTGGTTGGGGTTAAAGTCCTCCCCTTTCCTCGCCTTCCCCTCGTCTCTGTACTTCACGAGCTTGTGGTGGGAGGCGATGTTGGTGAAGCTCTCTGGATGATCTAGGTCAGACTTCATGAATGGCTTGGCCTTCTTGTACGGGGCAGTATGGGCCATGCTATAGAGGTCGAACAGATTTGGCACAGGCTTCTTGTTGTGGTGCGCCTGATAGAGAGGAACAAAATATTAGTTAAGGGCTCAAGCTAGCATGAAGAATGATATTGCTATGTAAATAGGCCATTTTGGAGTTAAGTAAGGTTATTATGTCATTTTCGAGGAAAATAATCTAAGTTTAGATTATTATGTCATTTTAGAGCTAATTATGTCATGAATGAACTAGCTAAGATTAGTTTAGGTCGTTATTGAGCTATCGAAGGTAGTTATGCCATTTTTTTTAACTAACTAAAGCATATTAAGTCATTTTATAGAGCTATGTAAGGTTATTATGTCATTTCAGAGCTAAATATGTCATAAATGAACTAGCTAAGATTAGTTTAGGTCATTATTTAGCTATTCTAGGTAGTTATGCCATTTTTAACTAACTAAAGCATATTTAGTTATTTTATAGAGCTATCTAAGGTTATTATGTCATTTTAGAGCTGATTATGTCATAAATGAACTATCCAAGGTAGTTATGCCATTTTTTAACTAACTAAGCATATTAAGTAATTTTGAAAGGGATAAATGCTAGCATGAAGAACGAAATTGCATGAATCATGTAGCAAACCACATACCCAGTTCTCCCCGTACTCAAACAGGTTGGAGCTACCTTGATGGTGTGGCACACCTTCCATTTGGTCACGCTTATCCTTGGCCCTATGGTGTTCGACTAGCCATTGGGGAGAGCACCACGCATCCACCAATGCCTCCCAACAGTCCATCTTATCCACACACCATCTCGGGGGCACCTAAGTTAGTCAAGAGAAATTGCAGCGCTATGCCTACGAATCAAATCAAGAAAACTAAGTTCAAGGCCTTAAGAATAGGTAATTACCCGCATGTACTTCTCCTTACTCAGAAACTTGCTGCGACACTTCTTCTTGGCCCTCCTAATACCCTTCGAGGCATAGTAGTCTCAAACGGCCTGCACCCGAGCCTCGTGCCGTAAGTTCTGAAGTAAGCACTTGCACTCGGTTTCGACAACCATAGACGCGGCCTCCTGCTCCCCCTCGGAAATCTTGTAGAAGGTCTACAATCAAAAAAGACAACACTGATTAGTACAATCACTAGGTAGTGTTGATCTTTAATTCTGTAAAGGAGAAATTACCCAAAGGTGAAATTACCCAAACCGACAAAACACAATGTCGGACACCGTCTCACACAAGACACCGGCGACCATCTCCTTCGGCAGGGTCGGGGAAACCGAGTACAGCTCCCAGCTCAGTGCTAGCTGTGGAACCTGACCCTCACCGGGCAACGTGACCCACCCAGGGAAGTGCTGCCAGCAAAGCACACCAAGGACCTGGTTGGGCCTGCGGACACCACGGGAGTGTACCCAGCCCCTACAGTATGACAAGGCCAACGCATTAGATGTTAATTTGAAGGAACAGGAAGGCCAAAGGTTAAAAAATAGTAAATGCACTTACTTCAACCCATTAGGCGCAATCAACCACCTCTGGTCAGGGGTCGTCGGCACGATTGGGAGCTTTGTACAACCATGCTTGTAGACCTTCTTGCCCTTCTCAACCAGCTCGTTGTCGCTGTAGCTACCATCAGAAAAGGTGTCCCCACTACCATCAGTAGGGCCACTAGCCTCCGGAGTCTCGTGGGAAAAACACTCCGGGATTGGAGCCTTCTGGGACGAAGACTAAGAGACCGGAGTCTTTTGGGATGAAGACTCTGGGACCGGACTCACGTGGGGCGAAGGATCGGTGACATGAGTCTGGTGGGGCGAAGGATCGGCGACCTGAGGCTCATGGACCGGAGTCCGAGACGGGTCCACATCAGACGGAGCAGTCATGTGGTCGGGTGAATCAGCTGGAGGTGGTGGCGAAGAAGGCGTAACAACCTTCCTACCTCTCTCGCTGCCACGTCCACCTCTAGCAGCCTTCTTCGTCCTCCCCCGCCTCTCCCAGCCGAAGAAGAAGTGCCCGATGTTGCTGTCTGCATACTGTCTAGCAGCGCTCTCCGGAGTGGCTGGGGTGGAATAATTGATAGAGGCAAAGGTGTCCCGTCTTTCGATGAGATGGTGGATTTCGCTTTGGTGGAAGTCGACTTTGAAGATCCGACTACGAACGTGCGAGGACGTCGCGCCTTAGCAATCGCTAAACCAACTCCGAGAGGTTATTGACCACGCCGGAGCACGATCAACCTGACCACGAGGGTCTGTTTCCTGCGAGCAAACGAAGAACAAGCAAGAAACTAAGATTGCAATCTGGATATTGCGAATATAAGATGAAATTTTTATTGATCAAGGTGGGGTTCTGTGACGCCTTTGTCTGGTCGTTGAACACAAACGAAGTACGCGAAGTTGCAGCTATGGCGAACTTTTAATCTAAACAAAACCCAAGGTCTAAACGATGCCCTAAGGGCTGTATATATGGAGGAAGAGGGGGTGGATTTCGTGGCCCTTGGTGGAGGGGTCCGAAATCAACCCTATCTCTTGTTTCCCCACACATACGGACTCTAAAAATAGCCTATACTTATGTATTTCGAAATTACATGGGCCTGGCCCAATAATAAGGTGACGCAGCACCTAAAATAGCCTCGGGACGAAATTTATGAAGTGGCATCTTGTATATTTCGTCCAAGGCTTCATGCACACATTATGGTGGCTTCAAAGTCCTGAAATCATCACTTGTAACTCCGTTCTTGTTCCCCTTGCGCATGCCATCATCTCCATGCTTATTCTTGCTCCAATGTTCATCCTTCTCCAAGCTAGGCCCTTCATTTGTAAGCAAAACAAATGTATCCAATTTAGGCAGCATCATATTCTCATGAACATTAGAATCATTACCAAGAAACGAAAGTACCTGATAATTTAGTTGGCGTGCACGAGCTCTAGTAATTGGTCCAGTATGTATAGCAGCAGGGGCTGTGGGTGTAACAATTGTATTGATGTCCTCATCATCCTCCCCTTCTTGAAATGAAGTCGTCCTCGACGGAAGTTCATCTTCCTCACCCACATAATGCTTCAAATCTGCAATGTTAAAAGTGGGACTAACCCCAAAATCTGCAGGCAACTCAAGTTTATATGCATTATCATTTATTTTCTCTAACACCTTAAAGGGACCATCAGCACGTGGCATTAGCTTTGATTTGCGCAAATCAGGAAATCTATCCTTACGCAAATGTAACCAAACAAGATCTCCAGGTGCAAACACAACATGTTTTCTACCCTTATTTCCAGCAAGTTTATATTTAGCATTCATACGCTCAATGTTTTCCTTAGTTAACTCATGCATTTTTAAAATCAATTCAGCACGTTGTTTAGCATCAAAATTAACCTTCTTCGAAGATGGAAGAGGCAACAAATCAATAGGTGCACGAGGTAGGAAACCATACACAACTTCAAAAGGGCACATCTTAGTAGTAGAATGCAATGAACGATTATAAGCAAATTCAATATGAGGCAAGCATTCCTCCCACATTTTCTTATTATTCTTCAAAACAGCCCTAAGCATAGTAGACAACGTTCTATTGACTACTTCAGTTTGTCCATCAGTTTGGGGGTGACAAGTAGTACTAAAAAGCAGTTTAGTCCCCAACTTAGCCCATAAACATCTCCAAAAGTGGCTAAGAAATTTAGTATCACGATCTGAAACAATAGTATTTGGCACACCATGCAAGCGAATAATTTCACGAAAGAACAAATCAGCAACATTAACAGCATCATTGCTTTTATGACATGGTATAAAGTGTGCCATTTTCGAGAATCTATCCACGACAACAAATATGCTATCCCTCCCCTTCTTTACAATTCTGCATTACATCTTTAAAAGCAGCATCATGCACATATTGATCTTTGATGGTCTCCAAACCAAATATTTTGAAGTCAAGTTGTGAAAGCATAGTATAGCGACGAGACAATGCATCAGCAATAACATTTTCTTTTCCCTTCTTGTGTTTAATGACATAAGGGAAAGTCTCAATGAATTCAACCCATTTAGCATGTCTACGATTCAGTTTAGCTTGACTTTTAATATGTTTCAAAGATTCATGATCAGAATGTATAACAAATTCTTTGGGCCATAAATAATGTTGCCATGTTTCTAAAGTCCGAACAAGAGCATATAATTCTTTATCATAAGTAGAATAATTCAGACTAGGCCCACTCAATTTTTCAGAAAAGTATGCAACAGGTTTGCCATCTTGTAATAACACACCTCCTAATCCAATTCCTCTAGCATCACATTCAAGCTCAAAAGTCTTATTAAAATCAGGAAGTTGGAGTAAAGGAGCATGTGTCAACTTATCTTTCAATACCGTGAAGGCTTCTTCCTGTGCGGTACCCCAAACAAAAGGCACATCCTTCTTTGTAAGCTCGTTGAGAGGTGCAGCAATGGTGCTGAAATCTCTCACAAAACGCCTATAGAATCCAGCGAGGCCAAGAAAACTCCTCACTTGTGTGACCGTTTTGGGCTGCGACCAACTCTCAATAGCTTCAATCTTGGCTTTGTCAACTTCAATTCCCTGTGGAGTAACAACATAGCCAAGAAAAGATACTCGGTCGGTGCAAAAGGTGCACTTCCCAAGGTTACCAAACAAACGTGCATCACGTAGAGCAATAAAAACAGCACGTAAATGTTCCAAATGTTCTTCCAAAGATCTGCTATAAATCAGTATGTCATCAAAGTAAACTACCACAAATCGTCCAATGAAAGCACGTAAAACTTCGTTCATTAATCTCATGAAAGTACTAGGTGCATTAGTTAACCCAAAAGGCATGACTAACCACTCATATAATCCAAACTTAGTTTTAAATGCTGTTTTCCATTCATCTCCCAATTTCATATGAATTTGGTGGTAGCCACTACGCAAATCAACTTTGGAGAATATTGTAGAACCACTCAATTCATCAAGCATATCATCTAGCCTAGGAATAGGATGACGATAACGAATAGTAATATTATTAATGCCTCTACAATCAACACACATACGTGATGTACCATCCTTTTTCGGCACTAGAATAATAGGAACAGCACAAGGACTAAGGGATTCGCGTATATAACCTTTGTCGAGAAGCTCTTGTACTTGGCGCATAATCTCCTTCGTCTCCTCTGGATTGGTACGGTATGGTGCACGGTTTGGCAGTGAAGCACCGGGAATTAAGTCAATCTGATGCTCAATCCCTCGAATAGGCGGTAATCCCGGTGGCACGTCTTGTGGAAAGACGTCAGCGAACTCCTGCAAAATGTTAGTGACAGCAGGAGGCAAAGAGGAAGGCACGTCCTCGAATGAAAATAATGCCTCTTTGCACACAAAAGCATAGCAAACAGATTTGCCGAAATCTAGCTCATCAATATCAGATTTGGTGGCAAATAAACATGCACTTTTCAATTTAATTTCAGAAGCAACACTAGATGGTTTATTGTTAGGCTTCATTTGTTGCTCAAATTCTTTTGCCACAATCCGATTTTCACTCTTATTCGTCTCCTGTTTTGCTTTATTAGCTCTATTAATATCATCTTTCAAAATGGAATCAGGAGTCATAGGAAGCAAAGTAATATTTTTATCCTTATGAACAAGAGTATAGTGATTGTTTCTACCATGGTGTACAGAATTTTTATCAAATTGCCATGGTCTACCAAGTAATAAGGAACATGCTTGCATAGGTACCACATCACAATCAACATAATCAGCATATGTAGAGATACTAAAATGCACACGAACAGTACGTGTTACCTTAACCTTGCCGCTGTTGTTGAACCATTGGATGTAGTAAGGATGTGGATGTGGTCTTGTGGTGAGAGAAAGCTTCTCCACCATCTCCATGCTAGCCAAGTTGTTGCAGCTCCCTCCGTCTATTATGACGCGCACAGAACGTTCCTTCACAACTCCCTTGGTATCGAACAAATTGTGCCTCTGATTTTGCTCAGCTTGTGTGACCTGCACACTCAAAACACGTTGAGCAACTAAACATTCATACCTGTCAGCGTCTTCAGGAGCCACGTATTGCGTCTCATGATCAGAATCATCTCCACCATGTTCTTCACGTGTAATAAGAGCCAAAGTCTCCTCATCATAGTCACTAGCGGACTCATATCCACCATCCGCGGTAGCAATCATCACACGCGGAGATTTGCATTCTCTCGCATAATGACCTCCTCCCTTACAACAACGGCAAATAATATCACTTGTGTGCCCTGTTGATGCCATGGAAGAAGAAGAACGCTGTGCAGGCCCCGCAGGTGCGCTCTTGGCAGATAATGGTGGTTGTGCCTGTTTTCTTGTATCACGGCTGGAGGTGGCACCGGATGGAGGTGCTGGTGCAGTTGAAGTAGAAGATGCACGTGGTGTCCATGATGAAGGTCGGCCTGCAGAAAAGTTAGTTCGCCCCAATGCTTGTCGATCCTGCACTTCACGTTCAGCTTTACAAGCAAGATGGAATAAACGAGTGATATTAGTATACTCCTTATAGTCTAGAATGGTCTGAATCTCTCTATTTAATCCACCCAGAAAACGTGCAAGCATAGCTTCATTCTCCTCAACAATACCACATCTAATCATGCCAGTTTGTAATTCCTGATAATATTCTTCTACAGAATTTTTTCCTTGTCTTAAACGCTGCAATTTTTGAAGCAATTCACGTTGATAATATGGTGGAACCCAACGCGTACGCATAGCAGTTTTCAAAGCAGCCCAAGTAGTTGGAATAGGATACAATCTACAATGTTCAAACCACCATACACATGCAAAACTAGTGAAAGCACAAACAGCAGCAGCAACTCGTCTCTCCTCAGGATATTGTAAACATGTAAATCGTTGTTCAGTTTCTAACTCCCAAGTAAGATATATATCAGGAACATATCTACCCTCAAATGGTGGAATATTCAATTTCAGTTTAGGAATATGGACATCATCTCGTACCTGAGGTGGTGGTGCAGGCCTACCATTACGAATATATACCTGAGGTCGACCTGCTGGTGGTGGTACAGGTGGCTGCACGTAGTGTTGATTTTGATCAACCTCATCCTCATAATCTCCCACATAATCATCCTCCTCCGCATCAGCAGCAGGAGCCACAGAAGTATCAACAGCAGCACCAACAGTTTGGCCAAACGCAAGAGGAACACGGCTTGCTCGGCGGAGGTCTGCTTCGCGACGTGGAGGTAGTCGTTGTTGTTGTTGTTGGAGAGGTGCGTTAGGTGCAGCGGGTGGTGGTGGTGGAAGACGCGCGAGCAATTCATTAAACTTGTTATCGTGCGTTTGACTCTCCCTGGTAATCGCTCTATCCAAGCTTTGAGAGTTTTTGACTACAACGGTTGCGGCACGTAAACAAGGGAAGAGCACACTCTGAATTATTATTTTTCGCTCTTTTTTTTTGCGCTGCTTTTTTTTTTGCGAAAAATCACTATAATGGCGAGTGTCTCAAAACTCTTCCTAGCTCAAACTGACAGGATAGGCACGAAATTTTTTTCGACCAATTTTTTTTTTTTCGACTGCCCGGACCCAAAAACTGGAAACGGGTCAAAAAAAACTTCCTATAATGGCACCTATCTCAAAACACTCAGAAACACCTAAAAATAGGATAGCCAGAAATTTTTTCGAAAAATGCGTTTTCGAAAAATTTTGGGCCTAAACGGAGCGTGGCTACCCGACTCCGGCAAGGAAACACGAATCGGAATCTGGATGGATCCCGAAAACAAACCTAATAAGCAAAGAACTCGGATTGGTGGTGGATATATGGTGGTGGTATATGGCAGCGGTGGTGGTAGCGGTGGTAGTATATGGATATGGATCGGTGGTGGTATATGGACACGGATTGGTGGTGGTATATGGATACGGATTCGGTGCGGTGGTGGTAGATGGCAGGGGCGATGATGATGGTGCGGCGGCGGCGTGACAACTTATGACCAGAACTCGAAACTCTACAAGACTAGACTCTAAGACCAGCAACTAGACACGACGATGCAACCACAAATTCAACAAAGTAAAACCCTAAAAAGATTATGCAAGGCTCAGATTGGTTCGGATATGATGAACTAACCCTAAATTTTTTTTTGTGGCTTTTTCGTGGACTATAGGTATGAAGAACAGACTCGATCTAAACTACGAAAAACTGTAAAATCTCACCGAGCAACCTGGAAATCTGATACCACTTGATAGAGGCAAAGGTGTCCCGTCTTTCGATGAGATGGTGGATTTCGCTTTGGTGGAAGTCGACTTTGACGATCCGACTACGAACGTGCGAGGACGTCGCGCCTTAGCAATCGCTAAACCAACTCCGAGAGGTTATTGACCACGCCGGAGCACGATCAACCTGACCACGAGGGTCTGTTTCCTGCGAGCAAACGAAGAACAAGCAAGAAACTAAGATTGCAATCTGGATATTGCGAATATAAGATGAAAGCTTTATTGATCAAGGTGGGGTTCTGTGACGCCTTTGTCTGGTCGTTGAACACAAACGAAGTACGCGAAGTTGCAGCTATGGCGAACTTTTAATCTAAACAAAACCCAAGGTCTAAACGATGCCCTAAGGGCTGTATATATGGAGGAAGAGGGGGTGGATTTCGTGGCCCTTGGTGGAGGGGTCCGAAATCAACCCTATCTCTGGTTTCCCCACACATGCGGACTCTAAAAATAGCCTATACTTATGTATTTCGAAATTACATGGGCCTGGCCCAATAATAAGGTGACGCAGCACCTAAAATAGCCTCGGGACGAAATTTATGAAGTGGCATCTTGTATATTTCGTCCAAGGCTTCATGCACACATTATGGTGGCTTCAAAGTCCTGAAATCATCACTTGTAACTCCGTTCTTGTTCCCCTTGCGCATGCCATCATCTCCATGCTTGTTCTTGCTCCAATGTTCATCCTTCTCCAAGCTAGGCCCTTCATTTGTAAGCAAAACAAATGTATCCAATTTAGGCAGCATCATATTCTCATGAACATTAGAATCATTACCAAGAAACGAAAGTACCTGATAATTTAGTTGGCGTGCACGAGCTCTAGTAATTGGTCCAGTATGTATAGCAGCAGGGGCTGTGGGTGTAACAATTGTATTGATGTCCTCATCAATAATGGAACTACCCATCCCAGTAGCGCTCGCCGGAGGCTCGGGGCGCTCTGGACCCTTGCCCACCATCCAATCAACACATGTAATGACAAAGGGTAAATGAAATTAGTACAACATAAAAAATTTGAATACCTGACACGAATAATATGTATATAATTTAAGTGTACCATCATCATGAACATAATAAAAAATGAATACCTCACATTACTAATATTACTCTGAATCGTCTATATATGCTCCGGGGTCATTAAATGCATCATCATCATCATCACTATCAGTGATGTGATGTTCATCATCGTCAATAAATGCATCAACATGTGGAAGGCCCCCTTTACGTAATCGTTCAAGCATTGACAGGTCATCTGCAACAGTAACTTCTTCTTGTTCCGGCTCTTCTTGTTCCGGCTCAAGGGTGAAGTCGGATTCACTATCGTTGTCTACTTCAATGTTCTGGGGTGGAGTAGAGCGGTTCTTGAAATGTCTTTGGAAAGACATGTTTCTTGGAAGAATTCTCCTTCATCATATGTGTCTTGGTTAATGTGAGGTTCATAATCCTCTGCATTGGGGGGGTGGTCTAACACGTGGCGACACTTCATAAATGACACCCCAACCACTGAGATTTGGATCACTTTAACATGCCCATGGTAGATAGAAAACTTGGGTTGCTTGTTGAGCCGTAATATAGACATCGGGAACATCCAAATGAGTGTTTTGTTTGATTTCGACTAGCCCTATATGTTCATGAGTCCTTCTAGTCTCCCTCGGCTGGAACCAATAACATCTGAAGACTACGATGTTTGGTGGGTTTTCACCATAAAATTGAAGTTCATAAATTGCTTCAACTCTTCCATAATACTTGATATCTCCTTCGCCTATAGCAGAGACACAGTAGACTTTCGGTCGGTGATAGATAGCTCTTTGCCATAGGTACGGAAGTGATACCCGTTGATGTCGTATTTGTCAAATGAATGGACCTTATAGTCAAAACCATTAGCTACTTGTCTCAACTCGGCATCCATAATCTTTGAATTAGCCTACATGTTTAATATGAAAGGATTGTTGCATTAGTCGCAAATTAGCCAAAGAAATGAAATGGTCTAATGGAAATTACCATTTTTTTGAACCAAGAGATGAAACCGGGATATTCGCCTCCTTGCTTTGCCAGAAGCTCATACTCTTTGACGGAATACTTTTGGATCACCGCTCCATACGAGAATATGGCAACGTATCGACTGCATCAAATATCCAGGAATAAGAGCAGTTCAAAAGAATTAGAAGTTGCGAAACAATGTGCCGAGATTTTACTCGATGTACGACCGCACTTCTGTTAGGTTGTTGAAGAGATACAGCGAAATGGTCCGCCATTCTTCAACATCCAACGATACTGTTTTCCAACCACTGGTTGGTGCAAAATTCCCTTTGAATAGGCTGAGGTTGGATCGACCCTTTCTAGGGTCGTCAGCATTGTATTGAGGCTTCGGATTATGCAAATGACGATTTTTGGCTTCATAGTGTGTTGTCATGAAGTTTTCCTCCTCCTCAGTGATGAATGCCTCAGCCATCGATGCCTCACATCTACGTTTGTTTTTACATTTTGCACAAAGCATCTTCCGCATCCTCTCAGTTGAGTAGCACCAACGATTTTGCACGGGCCCCCCCAATCGTGCCTCGGTCGGGAGATGCAAAATCAAGTGTTGCACTGGATTAAAGAAGCTTGGCGGAAAGATCATCTCTAACTTGCAGATCAACTCCGGTGCCAACTGTTCCATTTCTTCTAGGAGGCCACGCGATAGTTCTTTCGCACAAAGAACACAGAAGAAATAGCTCAACTCTGCCAATACTAGCCATTCATCCTCAGGAATAAAGCCACGCAACATCACTGGCATTATCCGCTCAATCTGTATGTGCCAATCATGACTTTTTAGACCAAATATTTTCAATTTTTCAAGACTCGCTCCCCTCTTTAGATTTGCTGCATACCCATCGGGGAACATCAACTGCATTTTCACCCACAAAATAATTTCCTTCATAGCTGGCCTTCCAAGATTGAACCATGCCTTTGGCTTCGTCCAGTTTCCACTTTCCTTCCGGTTCTTGCATGTTTTGTGGTCTATCACATAGCTCCTCTTGATCGACTCTAGCCTTAGTATTATCCTTTGATTTCCCCTCTATGCCAAACAATGTACCAAAAATGGCTTTGGCGATATTCTTTTCAGTGTGCATCACGTCGATGTTGTGTGGGCAAAGGAGGTCTTTGAAGTAAGGTATGTTGGGTTCTACGGTAGGGTGCATCGACTGCAAATTAAAATTTTCCTACGCGCAGAACAACCAAGAACATGCTACGGGAGATGGATCACAGTTCGTTACCACTAGACACGCAGTGCTGTGCAGCGGAAGAAGAGTTGGGGCAGCGCGTCAGCGTGGATCGTCTCCTCCTCGTCCAATCTCCCTTGTATAGCCGGTAGTCGGTTCCCACGTACAGGTTCGTTGGAGCAGTGCAAGTGCACCGCTTCTAACGGTATCCGCGCGTGCATGAGGAACGTCGTGCGGTGGACTGCTAGGTCCAATCACACAATCGGCGGTGAGTGAAGGTGTCTATTCGCAACACATGCAAACCCTAGTGACAACGCCGAAGTGATCAAAAGCGTGAGTGTGCGGCACCTCCACTTTATATAGGCGTCCGTCGTGGGCTCAACACATGGGCCTCGCACGGACCCTAAAGCCTATAAGATTACTCGGCCACAATCCGAATATAGCTTGGATCACATCCGACTAGTGTCCTCGGATCTGACCTCGTACGTTCCTTCCCTTAAGTGCGCGATGATGAGGACATGAATACTTTGGATACGACCAAAAATATTGCATACATGCATATTTGTCAGGTGATTTCTAGTGCAAACTATTCAATAATCTATTTATGTTATCCAGAACAAAAATACTTCACACACTTTTGTGTTTTGTCTAATTGCAGGTGTATGGGACATTTGTACAATCCACATATGAAGATAAGGGAAAAGGAGACGTTTAGGTTCTGTTCAAAAAGTCCTCTCGCGTCACTTTTGGGCCAAAAGAAGATAGAGTCCAAGTCTCTCACGTTTTGGATTCAGATTCGGACTACACAGACATACCTGACTCAAAATGCCAACAACTTTTTCATACGGACTCCGAATTGGGTGATTCTTTTTTTGTTCGAAATTAGATTTCGTGCTCTTTCCAATCCAACTGGATTCACCTTCAAATTCGTCTGGAGCATTGAGATATCGACGAAACAATCTGACGCTGCAGCAGAATCCGAGTCAAACAATAAGTCCAAAGGTGTTGCATCACCTCCACTTGGGCCCAGGAGCCTCGTACGACCTAGGGTTGGTTTTAGGCTGCCTTGGGACGTCCTTCCACCTCCTTGGCCGACACCCCTTGCTCCTATATAAATAGATCCATCTAGTAGCTTTTTCCTTGGGATTTGTTTAGTTAAAAGTTAGCCATTGCAACTTCGTGTAATTCGTTTGTGTCCAACGACCAGACCAAGACCGCTTACGGATCCCCGCCATTATCAATACTTCATATATATTTGCAATATTCAGATTGCTTTATCATATTCTTGCTTGTTCTTCGATTGCTTGCAGGAATAGACCTTCGTGGTCGGGCTGACCGTGCTTCTGGCATTGTTAGTAACCTAAGGAGATTGGTTTAGCGATTGCTAAGGCGCAACATCGTGCATGTTTGTAGTCGAATCGCAAAGTCGTCTCCACCAAATCGATAGTTATCATCTCATCCAAAGATCGGGACACCCCGCCTCTATCAAGTGGTATCAGTTTTCAGGTTGCTGCTAGAGGCGAGGGTCCCGATGTTTCGATGAGATGGTGGCTATCGTTTTCTGTGGGAGTCGACTTTGACGATCCGACTACGAACGTGCGAGACGTCGCGCCTTAGCAATCGCTAAACCAACTTCCGAGGGTTATTGACCACGCCGGAGCACGATCAACCTGACCACGAGGGTCTGTTTCCTGCGAGCAAACGAAGAACAAGCAAGAAGCTGAGATTGCAATCTGGATATTGCGAATATATGATGAAAGCTTTATTGATCAAGGTGGGGTTCTGTGACGTCTTGGTCTGGTCGTTGGACACAAACGAAGTACGCGAAGTTGCAGCTATGGTGAACTTTTGATCTAAACAAAATCCAAAGTCTAAACGACGCCCTAAGGGCTGTATATATGGAGGAAGAGGGGGGAATTTCGTGGCCCTTGAGGGTGGGGTCCGAAACCAACCCTAACTCCTGTTTCCCCACACATACGGACTCTCAAAATAGCCTATACTTAAGTATTTCGAAATTACATGGGCCTGGCCCATTAATAAGGTGACGCAGCACCTAGAATAGCTATGGACGAATATTATGAAGTGGCATCTTGTATATTTCGTCCAAGGCTTCATGCACTCCTTATGGCGGCTTTAAAGTCCTGAAATCATCACTTGTAACTCCGTTCTTGATCCCCTTGCGCATGCCATCAACTCCATGAGTGTTCTTGCTCCAATGTTCATCCTTCTCCAAGCTAGGCCCTTCATTTGTAAGCAAAACAAATGTATCCAATTTAGGCAGCATCATAATCTCATGAACATTAGAATCATTACCAAGAAACGAAAGTACCTGGTAGTTTAATTGGCGTGCGCGAGCTCTAGTAATTGGTCCAGTATATGTAACAGTAGGGGCTGTGGGTGTAACAATGGTATTGATGTCCTCATCAGTTGCTCGGTGAGAATTTCCAGTTTTTCCTAGATTAGATTTATTTTCTTACCTATTATCTAAGAAAAAGCCACAAAAAAGTTATATTCATCCTTTGTCCAAGCCAGACTGAGCCTTTGCAATTTTCTTTTCATTGCTTGCATAGTTGAATTATCGGTTGCATCGTCGTGTCGACTTGCTGGTCTTAGTGTCTAGTTCGCTTAGAGTTTCGAGTTCTGTGCACTTTATTCACACCGTCGCTGCATCATTATCCCTTCTGATGTCCACCACCCATCCATCATTTTCCACCACGTGCTACCCACAGTTCATTGTCATAATAATAGTTGAGATCGTTCACATCTTCGCTTGATCCAATCTGCATCTTATCTAGTTTGTTTTGGAAAGAGGGAGAGAAAAAAAGAGAAAAAAAACGAGAGAAAAAAGTCAGAGAAAAAAAGTCAGAGAAAGAAAAATAAAAAATGTGAGGAAAAAAAGAGAGAAGAAAAAAAACAAAATTCGGATCTATCTAGACTCAATCTCGTAGTTGAATTCGGATTGGAATCTGTTTTGTGCACTGTTCAGTAAAACAGGCATAACTTCCTCATACGAAGTCCGTTTTGGCTCCACGAGTACTCAAAAGAAAGCTAGCAATAAGCCGCATCTAAATAGTTGTAGAAGATAGTTCAATATTGATAGAGGCAAAGGTGTCCCGTCTTTCGATGAGATGATGGATATCGCTTTGGTGGAAGTCGACTTTGACGATCCGACTACGAACGTGCGAGGACGTCGCGCCTTAGCAATCGCTAAACCAACTCAGAGAGGTTATTGACCACGCCGGAGCACGATCAACCTGACCACGAGGGTCTGTTTCCTGCGAGGAACAAGCAAGAAACTAAGATTGCAATCTGGATATTGCGAATATAAGATGAAAGCTTTATTGATCAAGGTGGGGTTCTGTGACGCCTTTGTCTGGTCGTTGAACACAAACGAAGTACGCGAAGTTGCAGCTATGGCGAACTTTTAATCTAAACAAAACCCAAAGTCTAAACGGTGCCCTAAGGGCTGTATATATGGAGGAAGAGAGGGGGAATTTTGTGGCCCTTGGTGGAGGGGTCGGAAATCAACCCTATCTCTTGTTTCCCCACACATACGGACTCTAAAAATAGCCTATACTTATGTATTTCGAAATTACATGGGCCTGGCCCAATAAAAAGGTGACGCAGCACCTATAATAGCCTCTGGACGAAATTTATGAAGTGACATCTTGTGTATTTCATCCAAGGCTTCATGCACTCGTTATGGAGGCTTCAATGAACTGAAATCATCACTTGTAACTCTGTTCTTGTTCCCCTTGCGCATGCCATCATCTCCATGCTTGTTCTTGCTCCAATGTTCATCCTTCTCCAAGCTAGGCCCTTCATTTGTAAGCAAAACAAATGTATCCAATTTAGGCAGCATCATATTCTCATGAACATTAGAATCATTACCAAGAAACGAAAGTACCTAGTAATTTAGTTGGCGTGCGCGAGCTCTAGTAATTGGTCCAGTATGTATAGCAGCAGCGGCTGTGGGTGTAACAATGGTATTGATGTCCTCATCATCCTCCCCTTCTTGAAATGAAGTCGTCCTCGACGGAAGCTCATCTTCCTCACCCAAATAAGGCTTCAAATCTGCAATGTTAAAAGTGGGACTAACCCCAAAATCTGCAGGCAGCTCAAGTTTATATGCATTATCATTTATTTTCTCTAACACCTTAAAGGGACCATCAGCCCGTGGCATGAGCTTTGATTTGCGCAAATCAGGAAATCTATCCTTACGCAATTGTAACCAAACAAGATCTCCAGGTGCAAACACAACATGTTTTCTACCCTTATCTCCAGCAAGTTTATATTTGGCATTCATACGCTCAATGTTTTCCTTAGTTAACTCATGCATTTTTAAAATCAATTCAACACGTTGTTTAGCATCAAAATTAACCTTCTCCGAAGATGGAAGAGGCAACAAATCAATAGGTGCACGAGGTAGGAAACCATACACAACTTCAAAAGGGCACATCTTAGTAGTAGAATGCAATGAACGATTATAAGCAAATTCAATATGAGGCAAGCATTCCTCCCACATTTTCTTATTACTCTTCAAAACAGCCCTAAGCATAGTAGACAATGTTCTATTGACTACTTCAGTTTGGCCATCAGTTTGGGGGTGACAAGTAGTACTAAAAAGTAGTTTAGTCCCCAACTTAGCCCATAAACATCTCCAAAAGTGGCTAAGAAATTTAGTATCACGATCTGAAACAATAGTATTTGGGACACCATGCAAGCGAATAATTTCACGAAAGAACAAATCAGCAACATTAACAGCATCATCGCTTTTATGACATGGTATAAAGTGTGCCATTTTCGAGAATCTATCCACGACAACAAATATGCTATCCCTCCCCTTCTTTGTTCGAGGTAAACCTAAAACAAAGTCCATCGATATATCCTCCCAAGGAACACTAGGTACAGGCAAAGGCATATATAAACCATGAGGATTGAGTCGTGACTTAGCTTTTTGACATGTAGTGCAGCGAGCAATAAAACGTTCAACATCCCGTCTCATCTTTGGCATAAAGAAATGTGTAGCAAGTACGTCCTCCGTCTTCTTCACGCCAAAGTGTCCCATTAATCCTCCTCCATGCGCCTCCTTCAACAACAAAAGACGAACGGAGCTAGCTGGAATGCATAGCTTGTTAGCACGAAACACAAATCCATCGTTAACGACAAACTTGTTCCACATTCTTCCTTCTTTACAATTCTGCATTACATCTTTAAAATCAGCATCATGCACATATTGATCTTTGATGGTCTGCAAACCAAATATTTTGAAGTCAAGTTGTGAAAGCATAGTATAGCGACGAGACAATGCATCAGCAATAACATTTTCTTTTCCCTTCTTGTGTTTAATGACATAAGGGAAAGTCTCAATGAATTCAACCCATTTAGCATGTCTACGATTCAGTTTAGCTTGACTTTTAATATGTTTCAAAGATTCATGATCAGAATGTATAACAAATTCTTTGGGCCATAAATAATGTTGCCATGTTTCTAAAGTCCGAACAAGAGCATATAATTCTTTATCATGAGTAGAATAATTCAGACTAGGCCCACTCAATTTTTAGAAAAGTATGCAACAGGTTTGCCATCTTGTAATAACACACCTCCTAATCCAATTCCACTAGCATCACATTCAAGCTCAAAAGTCTTATTAAAATCAGGAAGTTGGAGTAAAGGAGCATGTGTCAACTTATCTTTCAATACCGAGAAGGCTTCTTCCTGTGCGGTACCCCAAAGAAAAGGCACATCTTTCTTTGTAAGCTCATTGAGAGGTGCAGCAATGGTGCTGAAATCTCTCACAAAACGCCTATAGAATCCAGCGAGGCCAAGAAAACTCCTCACTTGTGTGACCGTTTTGGGCTGCGGCCAACTCTCAATAGCTTCAATCTTGGCTTTATCAACTTCAATTCCCTGTGGAGTAACAACATAGCTAAGAAAAGATACTCGGTCGGTGCAAAAGGTGCACTTCCCAAGGTTACCAAACAAACGTGCATCACATAGAGCAATAAAAACAGCACGTAAATGTTCCAAATGTTCTTCCAAAGATCTGCTATAAATCAGTATATCATCAAAATAGACTACCACAAATCGTCCAATGAAAGCACGTAAAACTTTGTTCATTAGTCTCATGAAAGTACTAGGCGCATTAGTTAACCCAAAAGGCATGACTAACCACTCATATAATCCAAACTTAGTTTTAAATGCTGTTTTCCATTCATCCCCCAATTTCATACGAATTTGATGGTATCCACTACGCAAATCAACTTTGGAGAATATTGTAGAGCCACTCAATTCATCAAGCATATCATCTAGCCTAGGAATAGGATGACGATAACGAATAGTAATATTATTAATGCCTCTACAATCAACACACATACGCGATGTACCATCCTTTTTCGGCACTAGAATAATAGGAACAGCACAAGGACTAAGGGATTCGCGTATATAACCTTTGTCGAGAAGCTCTTGTACTTGACGCATAATCTCCTTCGTCTCCTCTGGATTGGTACGGTATGGCGCACGGTTTGGCAGTGAAGCACCGGGAATTAAGTCGATCTGATGCTCAATCCCTCGAATAGGTGGTAATCCCGGTGGCACGTCTTGTGGAAAGACGTCAGTGAACTCCTGCAAAATGTTAGTGATAGCAGGAGGCAAAGAGGAAGGCACGTCCTCGAATGAAAATAATGCCTCTTTGCACAAAAAAGCATAGCAAACAGATTTGCTGAAAACTAGCTCATCAATATCAGATTTGGTGGCAAATAAACATGCACTTTTCAATTTAATTTCAGAAGCAACACTATATGGTTTATTATTAGGCTTCATTTGTTGCTCAAATTCTTTTGCCACAATCTGATTTTCACTCTTATTCTTCTCTTGTTTTGCTTTATTAGCTCTATTAATATCATCTTTCAAAATAGAATCAGGAGTCATAGGAAGCAAAGTAATATTTTTATCCTTATGAACAAGAGTATACTGATTGTTTCTACCATGGTGTACAGAATTTTTATCAAATTGCCATGGTCTACCAAGTAATAAGGAACATGCTTGCATAGGTACCACATCACAATCAACATAATCAGCATATGTAGATATACTAAAATGCACACGAACAGTACGTGTTACCTTAACCTTGCCGCTGTTGTTGAAGCATTGGATGTAGTAAGGATGTGGATGTGGTCTTGTGGTGAGAGAAAGCTTCTCCACCATCTCC
Source organism: Triticum dicoccoides (assembly GCF_002162155.2). Taxonomy (NCBI): domain Eukaryota; kingdom Viridiplantae; phylum Streptophyta; class Magnoliopsida; order Poales; family Poaceae; genus Triticum; species Triticum dicoccoides. The sequence goes on along the minus strand of NC_041384.1, from coordinate 328,294,610 downwards.
ATGCTAGCCAAGTTGTTGCAGCTCCCTCCATCTATGATGACGCGCACAGAACGTTCTTTCACAACTCCCTTGGTATGGAACAAATTGTGCCTCTGATTTTGCTCAGCTTGTGTGACCTGCACACTCAAAACACGTTGAGCAACTAAACATTCATACCTGTCAGCGTCTTCAGGAGCCATGTATTGCGTCTCATGATCAGAATCATCTCCACCATGTTCTTCATGTGTAATAAGAGCCAAAGTCTCCTCATCATAGTCACTAGCGGACTCATATCCACCATCCGCGGTAGCAATCATCACACGCGGAGATTTGCATTCTCTCGCATAATGACCTCCTCCCTTACAACGACGACAAATAATATCACTTGTGTGCCCTGTTGATGCCATGGAAGAAGCAGAACTCTCTGCAGGCCCAGCAGGTGCGCTCTTGGCAGATAATGGTGGTTGTGCCTGTTTTCTTGTATCACGACTGGAGGAGACACCTGATTGAGGTGCTGGTGCAGTTGAAGTAGAAGATGCACGCGGTGTCCATGATGAAGGTCGGCCTGCAGAAAAGTTAGTTCGCGCCAATGCTTGTCGATCCTGCACTTCACGTTCAGCTTTACAAGCAAGATGGAATAAACGAGTGATATTAGTATACTCCTTATAGTCTAGAATGGTCTGAATCTCTCTATTTAATCCACCCAGAAAACGTGCAAGCATAGCTTCATTCTCCTCAACAATACCACATCTAATCATGCCAGTTTGTAATTCCTGATAATATTCTTCTACAGAATTTTTTCCTTGTCTTAAGCGCTGTAATTTTTGAAGCAATTCACGTTGATAATATGGTGGAACCCAACGAGTACGCATAGCAGTTTTCAAAGCAGCCCAAGTAGTTGGAATAGGATATAATCTACAATGTTCAGACCACCATACACATGCAAAACTAGTGAAAGCACAAACAGCAGCAGCAACTCGTCTCTCCTCGGGATATTGTAAACATGTAAATCGTTGTTCAGTTTCTAACTCCCAAGTAAGATATATATCAGGAACATATCTACCCTCAAATGGTGGAATATTCAATTTCAGTTTAGGAATATGGACATCATCTCGTACCTGAGGTGGTGGTGCAGGCCTACCATTATGAATATATACCTGAGGTCGACCTGCTGGTGGTGCTGCAGGTGGCTGCACGTAGTGCTGATTTTGATCAACCTCATCCTTATAATCTCCCACATAATTATCCTCCTCCGCATCAGCAGCAGGAGCCACAGAAGTATCAACAGCAGCACCAACAGTTTGGCCAAACGCAAGAGGAACACGGCTCGCTCGGCGAAGGTCTGTTTCGCGATGTGGAGGTAGTCGTTGTTGTTGTTGTTGTTGGAGAGGTGCGTTAGGTGCAGCGGGTGGTGGTGGTGGAAGACGCGCGAGCAATTCATTAAACTTGTTATCGAGCTTTGTTTCGAACGTCTTCTCCGTGCCATCTATCTTCTCCATGGCCTCTTCAAATCTGTTTAGCACATCTTGTACCTGTCCACTCATCATTTGCTGAAATTTATCATGCAAATCCTTATTCGTCATGTTCTCCCAATCAGTCTCGTCGGCTTGTGATCCTGGCATGGTTAGCAGCAATAGAAACACACAAGAATATGATCCTACAGACTACTAACAAGAGGTGGTGGTGGGTGTCACAAATCCGTCAAGCAAAACTCAAATTCTTACCAGTTCTTACCCAGCAGCAGGCGGTGATCGGCAACCGTTGTAGTCAAAACTCTCAAAGCTTGGATAGAGCGATTACCAGGGAGAGTCAAACGCACGACGTAGATGTATGTGGAGCTGGGAAGGCTTATAATATGGTAGCAAAAAGGGTCAGCAATAATCAATTCAGAGATGCAAAGTTGAATAAACGCTCAACGACGGTACTGTGCTGGTCCTAGGCTAGACCGTGCTAGAGACGCGAGCCTAGAACACTAACAAAATCACGGCGCTGCACGTAAACAAGGAAAAAGCACACTCTGGAATTTTTTTTTCGCTCTTTTTTTGCGCTCTTTTTTTT
>NC_041384.1:328274714-328292563 GCF_002162155.2 Triticum dicoccoides | reverse complement strand
TTGCTTTATTAGCTCTATTAATATCATCTTTCAAAATAGAATCAGGAGTCATAGGAAGCAAAGTAATATTTTTATCCTTATGAACAAGAGTATACTGATTGTTTCTACCATGGTGTACAGAATTTTTATCAAATTGCCATGGTCTACCAAGTAATAAGGAACATGCTTGCATAGGTACCACATCACAATCAACATAATCAGCATATGTAGATATACTAAAATGCACACGAACAGTACGTGTTACCTTAACCTTGCCGCTGTTGTTGAACCATTGGATGTAGTAAGGATGTGGATGTGGTCTTGTGGTGAGAGAAAGCTTCTCCACCATCTCCATGCTAGCCAAGTTGTTGCAGCTCCCTCCATCTATGATGACGCGCACAGAACGTTCTTTCACAACTCCCTTGGTATGGAACAAATTGTGCCTTTGATTTTGCTCAGCTTGTGTGACCTGCACACTCAAAACACGTTGAGCAACTAAACATTCATACCTGTCAGCGTCTTTAGGAGCCATGTATTGCGTCTCATGATCAGAATCATCTCCACCATGTTCTTCACGTGTAATAAGAGCCAAAGTCTCCTCATCATAGTCACTAGCGGACTCATATCCACCATCCGTGGTAGCAATCATCACACGCGAAGATTTGCATTCTCTCGCATAATGACCTCCTCCCTTACAACGACGACAAATAATATCACTTGTGTGCCCTGTTGATGCCATGGAAGAAGAAGAACTCTGTGCAGGCCCAGCAGGTGCGCTCTTGGCAGATAATGGTGGTTGTGCCTGTTTTCTTGTATCACGACTGGAGGAGGCACGTGATTGAGGTGCTGGTGCAGTTGAAGTAGAAGATGCACGCGGTGTCCATGATGAAGGTCGGCCTGCAGAAAAGTTAGTTCGCGCCAATGCTTGTCGATCCTGCACTTCACGTTCAGCTTTACAAGCAAGATGGAATAAACGAGTGATATTAGTATACTCCTTATAGTCTAGAATGGTCTGAATCTCTCTATTTAATCCACCCAGAAAACGTGCAAGCATAGCTTCATTCTCCTCAACAATACCACATCTAATCATGCCAGTTTGTAATTCCTGATAATATTCTTCTATAGAATTTTTTCCTTGTCTTAAGCGCTGTAATTTTTGAAGCAATTCACGTTGATAATATGGTGGAACCCAACGAGTACGCATAGCAGTTTTCAAACATGTAAATCGTTGTTCAGTTTCTAACTCCGAAGTAAGATATATATCAGGAACATATCTACCCTGAAATGGTGGAATATTCAATTTCAGTTTAGGAATATGGACATCATCTCGTACCTGAGGTGGTGGTGCAGGCCTACCATTACGAATATATACCTGAGGTCGACCTGCTGGTGGTGGTGCTGGTGGCTGCTCGTAGATCTGATTTTGATGAACCTCATCCTCATAATCGCCCGCATACTCATCATCCTCCTGGGTACCAGCAACAGCAGTAGCAGGAGCCACAGAAGTATCAACAGCAGCACCAACAGTTTGGCCAAACGCAAGAGGAACACGGCTCGCTCGGCGAAGGTCTATTTCGCGACGTGGAGGTAGTCGTTGTTGTTGTTGTTGGAGAGGTGCGTTAGGTGCAGCGGGTGGTGGTGGTGGAAGACGCGCGAGCAATTCATTAAATCTGTTATCGAGCTTTGTTTCGAACGTCTTCTCAAGGCCAGTGATCTTCTCCATGGCCTCTTCAAAATTGTTCAGCACATCTTGCACCTGTTCAGTCATCATTTGCTGAAACTTATCATGAAGCTCCTTGTTCGATAAATTCTCCCAGTCAATCTCGTCGGCTTGTGATCCTGGCATGGTTAGCAGCAATAGAAACACAAAAGAATATGATCCTACAGACTACGAACAAGTGGTGGTGGTGGGTGTCACAAATCCGTCAAGCAAATCTCAAATTCTTACCAGTTCTTACCCAGCAGCAGGCGGTGATCGGCAACCGTTGTAGTCAAAAACTCTCAAAGCTTGGATAGAGCGATTACCAGGGAGAGTCAAACGCACGACGTAGATGTATGTGGAGCTGGGAAGGCTTATAATATGGTAGCAAAAAGGGTCAGCAATAATCAATTCAGAGATGCAAAGTTGAATAAACGCTCAACGACGGTACTGTGCTGGTCCTAGGCTAGACCGTGCTAGAGACGCGAGCCTAGAACACTAACAAAATCACGGCGCTGCACGTAAACAAGGAAAAAGCACACTCTGGAATTTTTTTTTCGCTCTTTTTTTGCGCTCTTTTTTTTTTTGTGCTGCTTTTTTTTGCGAAAAATCACTATAATGGCGAGTGTCTCAAAACTCTTCCTAGGTCAAACTGACAGGATGGGCACAAAATTTTTTCGACCAAATTTTTTTTTTCGTTTTTTCGACTGCCCGGCCCCAAAAACTGGAAACGGGTCAAAAAAAAACTTCCTATAATGGCACCTGTCTCAAAACACTCAGAAACACCTAAAAATAGGATAGCCAGAAATTTTTTCGAAAAATGCGTTTTCGAATTTTTTTTTCCCGAAACCTACTCCGGCAAGGAAACACGAATGGAATCTAGATGGATCTCGAAAACGAACCTAATATGACAAGAACTTGGATTGGTGGTGGATATATGGTGGTAGGTGGCAGCGGTGGTAGTATATGACAGCCGTGGTGGTATATGGATACGGAATCAAAGCGGTGGCGGATAAGCGGTGGTGGTAGATGGCAGGGGCAATGATGATGGTGCGGCGGCGGCGTGACAACTTATGACCAGAACTCGAAACTCTAAAAGACTAGACTCTAAGACCAGCAACTAGACACGACGATGCAACCGCAAATTCAACAAAGCAAAACCCTAAAAAGATTATGCAAAGGCTCAGATTGGTTCGGATATGATGAACTAACCCTAATTTTTTTTGTGTGGCTTTTTCGTGGACTGTAGGTATGAAGAACAGAGTCGATCTAAACTACGAAAAACTGTAAAATCTCACCGAGCAACCTAGAAATCTGATACCACTTGATAGAGGCAAAGGTGTCCCGTCTTTCGATGTGATGATGGATATCGCTTTGGTGGAAGTCGACTTTGACGATCCGACTACGAACGTGCGAGGACGTCGCGCCTTAGCAATCGCTAAACCAACTCCGAGAGGTTATTGACCACGCCGGAGCACGATCAACCTGACCACGAGGGTCTGTTTCCTGCGAGCAAACGAAGAACAAGCAAGAAACTAAGATTGCAATCTGGATATTGCGAATATAAGATGAAAGCTTTATTGATCAAGGTGGGGTTCTGTGACGCCTTTGTCTGGTCGTTGAACACAAACGAAGTACACGAAGTTGCAGCTATGGCGAACTTTTAATCTAAACAAAACCCAAAGTCTAAACGGTGCCCTAAGGGCTGTATATATGGAGGAAGAGAGGGGGAATTTCGTGGCCCTTGGTGGAGGGGTCCGAAATCAACCCTATCTCTTGTTTCCCCACACATACGGACTCTAAAAATAGCCTATACTTATGTATTTCGAAATTACATGGGCCTGGCCCAATAAAAAGGTGATGCAGCACCTATAATAGCCTCTGGACGAAATTTATGAAGTGACATCTTGTATATTTCGTCCAAGGCTTCATGCACTCATTATGGAGGCTTCAAAGACCTGAAATCATCACTTGTAACTTTGTTCTTGTTCCCCTTGCGCATGCCATCATCTCCATGCTTGTTCTTGCTCCAATGTTCATCCTTCTCCAAGCTAGGCCCTTCATTTGTAAGCAAAACAAATGTATCCAATTTAGGCAGCATCATATTCTCATGAACATTAGAATCATTACCAAGAAACGAAAGTACCTGGTAATTTAGTTGGCGTGCGCGAGCTCTAGTAATTGGTCCAGTATGTATAGCAGCAGGGGCCGTGGGTGTAACAATGGTATTGATGTCCTCATCAAATATTGGGCACCTCAAAATCGGCTTCTAAATAGGTCTTTTTGCCCTCCGAAGTTCACGAACACAGTTTATTCCAGTTTTCAGGCCAGTTTTATAATTTTTTGCCTCCTCATATCAACTCGGAATTGAGTGATTCCTTTTGTGTTTGAAAGCTTGAGTCAGTATCTTGAAAAAAAATCAAAAAAATTGTCGCAAACTTTTCCAGAGGAAAGTTGGAGAGAAAGTTGTTGATATATCTTTCTTGGCTGTTGTTTCATATCATTATCTTTACTACTATTGTGATCTTCACTTATATCTTGCTGTCCAGAGCTACTTCATATCCTTTATTGATGCTAGTTGTGCTACGCCGTGACCTCATTAGTGTTCTAGGCTCGCATCTCTAGTCCGGTCTAGCCTAGGACCAGCATAGTACCGTCGTTGAACGTTTATTCAACATTGCATCTTTGAATTGATTATTGCTAATCTTTTGCTACCATATATAGTCAACCCAGCTCCACATATTTCTACACCGTGTATATGTACGTTCCCCTGGCAATTGCTTTACTCAATCTTCAGAGTTATTTGACACCGCTGGTTGCCGATCACCACCTGCTGTATGGTAAGAACTTGTAAGATATTGAGATTTGCTATACTATGAGCGTTTTACCACCACTTCCAAGTAGTTCATAGGAAGATTTTTTTTGGATTCTGTTTCTTGTTTCTACTAATCATGACAGGATCCAGAGTCAATTCATGGGCTTTGTCGATCATGGGAGACGTGCCACCACCTTTGCAAATACCACAACCGTCACAAGAGGTGCACAAACATCCAAATGCACACGACCAGGTTAATGTATCTATACCACCATTTAATGACCGTTTTAGACCTGCTTTATATATTGAAAGGGAGTTCAACATAAAAAATATATTTTCTTCCCATAATTTTGATGAACATAAAAAGGTTAAGGTTGCGGTTGGTTCTTTCACTGGTTATGCTTTGGTTTGGTGGAGTGAATATTGTCGGTTACACCCTGATGAGGACATCAATACCATTGTTACACCCACAGTCCCTACTGTTACATATACTAGACCAATTACTAGAGCTCGTGCACGCCAATTAAATTACCAGGTACTTACGTTTCTTGGTAATGATTCTATTGTTCATGAGATTATGATGCTGCCTAAATTGGATACATTTGTTTTGCTTACAAATGAAGGCCCTAGCTTGGAGAAGGATGAACATTAGAGCAAGAACACACATGGAGTTGATGGCATGCGCAAGGGGATCAAGAACAGAGTTACAAGTGATGATTTCAGGACTTTAAAGCCGCCATAAGGAGTGCATGAAGCCTTGAACGAAATATACAAGATGCCACTTCATAATATTCGTCCATAGGCTATTCTATGTGCTGCGTCACCTTATTAATGGGCCAGGCCCATGTAATTTCGAAATACTTAAGAATAGGCTATTTTTAGAGTCCGTATGTGTGGGGAAACAAGAGTTAGGGTTGGTTTCGGACCCCACCCTCAAGGGCCACGAAATTCCCCCCTCTTCCTCCATATATATAGCCCTTAGGGCGTCATTTAGACTTTGGGTTTTGTTTAGATCAAAAGTTCGCCATAGCTGCAACATCGCGTACTTCGTTTGTGTCCAACGACCAGACCAAGACGTCACAGAACCCCACCTTGATCAATAAAGCTTTCATCTTATATTCGCAATATCCAGATTGCAATCTCAGTTTCTTGCTTGTTCTTCGTTTGCTCGCTGGAAACAGACCCTCGTGGTCAGGTTGATCGTGCTCCGGCGTGGTCAATAACTGATGAGGACATGACTACCTTGGATATGACCAAAAATATTGCATATATGCATATTTGTCAGGTGATTTCTAGTGCAAACTATTCAATAATCTATTTATGTTATCCAGAACAAAAATACTTCACACATTTTTGTGTTTTGTCTAATTGCAGGTGTATGGGACATTTGTACAATCCACATATGAAGATAAGGAAGAAAGAGATGTTTATTTGCTGTCCAAAAAGTTCTCTCACGTCACTTTTGGCCCAAGAGAAGATAGAGTCCAAGTCTCTCACGTTCTGGTTTCAGATTCGGACTGCACAGACACACCTGACTCAAAACGCACACAAGTTTTTCATACAGACTCCGAATTGGGTGATTCTTTTTTTGTTGGAAATTAGATTTCGTGCACTTTCCAACCCAATTGGAATCACCTTCAAATTCGTCCGGAGCGTTGAGTTGTGGACGAAACAATCTGATGCTGCAGCAGAATCCGAGTCAAACTACAAGTCCAAAGGTGTTACATCACCTCCACTTGGGCCCATTGGCCTTGTACGACCTAGATTTAGTTTTAGGCTGCCTTGGGACGTCCTCCCACCTCCTTGGCCGCCACCCCTTGCTCCTATATAAGTAGATCCATCTAGTAGCTTTCCCTTGGGATTTGCTTAGTTAAAAGTTAGCCATTGCAACTTCGTGTACTTCGTTTGTGTCCAACGACCAGACCAAGACCACTTCTGGATCCCCACCATTATCAATACTTCATATATATTTGTGATATTCAGATTGCTTATCATATTCTTGCTCGTTCTTCGATTGCTTGCAGGAATAGACCTTCGTGGTCAGGCTGACCGTGCTTCCGGCATCGTCAGTAACCTCAGGAGATTGGTTTAGCGATCGCTAAGGCGCAACGTCGTGCACGTTTGTAGTCGGATCGTCAAAATCGTCTCATAGTTATCATCTCATCGAAAGATCGGGACCCTCGCCTCTATCAATAACCCTCGGAAGTTGGTTTAGCGATTGCTAAGGCGCGACGTCTCGCACGTTCGTAGTCGGATCGTCAAAGTCGACTCCCACAGAAAACGATAGCCACCATCTCATCGAAACATCGGGACCCTCGCCTCTATCACACCCTGATTATATACCTACTCCTTGGGATGATTTGAAACTTGCCATGCGACATACTTTCGTTCCCGCTTATTATACTCGCGACATGATTAAGAAGTTGCAACATTTAAAACAAGGTAGTGGCACTGTAGCAAAATATTATGATGATTTACAAACTACCTTGTTGCATTCCTCTTTAGAAGAAAGTGAAGATGATTTTATTTATAGATTTTGGGGAGGATTAAACCGTGATATTCAAGAGATATTAATTCATGAAGAGTGTTATCCTATGGACCATTTGTTTCGTCTTGCTTGCAAAGCTGATCAGGAAACAAAATGACGTGTTGCCCACGAGGAGAACAAGCGCACGCTGCACATTCCAATAGTTGATATGATATGATTGTTCCTTCAACTACTAGGCATACTATGACAACCACATTCATTGTTGTGAGGACTACATCACCTCCACCATGTGACACATCGCCCCCGAGAGTCGCTACATCATCTGAGTTGATCATAAGAGGTAATCACAAAGGTACTGATCTATCATCTCTACATGAGAATGATGAATGACTTGTCAATTTGAATGCACCATCTGATGAGCTACCCACTACTTTGATCGTACCACCTATTTTAGAGGACTATGTTGATAATTTGACTTTGCCATGTGATCAATCAACTGAAATACCAACAATTTTGAGTACACTCATTGAATTAACTGTTGATGCAAAAGGACCAATGTTTAATCATTTTGATATAACCTCTAATCTTGGTGATGATTCTGTGTCCAATGACTTATTGCATGTTTGCTTATTTAAGCATGTTGTCGCATGTAAATTTGATGCAAGTAAGATTTATTCACCAATGTTGGGATGGTTTAATGATGAATATTGTCAATCTTTTGATATGAATAAGAGCTTCACTTATATGTGCAAACTGAGTTGCAATATTTTCATGCCTTCTACTTATGATAATATTTTGGCTTTATATTTTATGATCTATGAAAGTAACTCATGTATACATGTGTCATATGTGAAAAAATCAAGGAAAGTAAAAATGGATGACATATACATATACAACATGTACACCTTGTCTCTTTTTTAGCCACATTTCAGATTAAGCAACGCCGAGGACGGCTTTGTTTTCAAGAAGGGGAGGATGATGAGGACATGACTACCTTGGATACGACCAAAAATATTACATACATGCATATTTGTTGATGAGGACATGACTACCTTGGATATGACCAAAAATATTGCATATATGCATATTTGTCAGGTGATTTCTAGTGCAAACTATTCAATAATCTATTTGTGTTATCCAGAACAAAAATACTTCACACACTTTTGTGTTTTGTCTAATTGCAGGTGTATGGGACATTTGTACAATCCACATATGAAGATAAGGAAGAAAGAGATGTTTATTTGCTGTCCAAAAAGTTCTCTCACGTCACTTTTGGCCCAAGAGAAGATAGAGTCCAAGTCTCTCACGTTCTGGATTCAGATTCGGACTGCACAGACATACCTGACTCAAAACGCACACAAGTTTTTCATACGGACTCCGAATTGGGTGATTCTTTTTTTGTTGGAAACTAGATTTCGTGCACTTTCCAACCCAAGTGGAATCACCTTCAAATTCGTCCGGAGCGTTGAGTTGTGGACGAAACAATCTGATGCTGCAGCAGAATCCGAGTCAAACTACAAGTCCAAAGGTGTTACATCACTTCCACTTGGGCCCATTGGCCTTGTACGACCTAGATTTAGTTTTAGGCTGCCTTGGGACGTCCTCCCACCTCCTTGGCCGCCACCCCTTGCTCCTATATAACTAGATCCATCTAGTAGCTTTTCCTTGGGATTTGTTTAGTTAAAAGTTAGCCATTGCAACTTCGTGTACTTCGTTTGTGTCCAACGACCAGACCAAGACCGCTTCCGGATCCCCACCATTATCAATACCTCATATATATTTGCAATATTCAGATTGCTTTATCATATTCTTGCTCGTTCTTCGTTTGCTCGCAGGAAACAGACCCTCGTGGTCAGGTTGATCGTGCTCCGGCGTGGTCAATAACCTCTCGGAGTTGGTTTAGCGATTGCTAAGGCGCGACGTCCTCGCACGTTCGTAGTCGGATCGTCAAAGTCGACTTCCACCAAAGCGATATCCATCATCTCATCGAAAGACGGGACACCTCCGCCCCTATCAAGTGGTATCAGTTTTCAGGTTGCTCGGTGAGAATTTCCAGTTTTTCCTAGATTAGATTTATTTTCTTACCTATTGTCCAAGAAAAAGCCACAAAACAAAAGTTAGATCTATTCATCCTTTGTCCTAGCCAGACTGAGCCTTTGCAATTTTCTTTTCATTGTTTGCATTACTGAATTATCGGTTGCATCGCCGTGTCGAGTTGCTGGTCTTAGTGTCTAGTTCCTTTAGAGTTTCGAGTTCTGTTCACATTAGTCACGCAGCCGCTGCATCATTATCCCATCCGCTGTCCACCATCCCATCCACCAATTTCCACCACGTGCTACGCACTGTTTATGGTCATAATCATAGTTGAGGTCACTCACATCTTCGCCTGATCGAATCTGCATCTTATCTAGTTTGTCTTGGAAAGAGGGAGAAAAAGAATATAAAGAAAAAAAAGAGAGAAAAAAGGAAAGAAAAACAAAGAAAAAGAGGGAGAAGAAAAAGAAAAAAAAAGCGTGAGAAAAAAAAAAGAGAGAAGAAAAAAAATTGGATCTATCTAGAATCAATCTCGTACCTGAATTCGGATTGGAATCTGTTTTGCGCACTGTTCAGTAAAACAGGTGTATCTTCCTCATACGAAGTCCGTTTTGGCTCCGTGAGTATTCAAATTGAAGATAGCGACGAGCCGCATCTAAATAGTTGCAGAAGCTAGTTCAATATTTGACACCTCAAAATCGGCTTCTAAATAGGTCTTTTTGCCCTCCGAAGTTCGTGAACACAGCTTGTTCCAATTTTTTAGGCCAGTTTTAGAATTCTTTGACTCCTCATATCAACTCGGAATTGAGTGATTCTTTTTGCATTGGAAAGCTTGAGTTAGTAGCATTCTTTGAAAGAATTTATCAGAAAATTGTCTCAAACTTTTCAAGAGGAAAGTTGGAGAGAGAGTTGTTGTATATCCTGCTTGGCAGTTGTTTTTCATCATTATCTTCACTGCCGTTGTGATCTTCACTTATATCTTGCTGTCAAGAGCTACTTAGTATCCTTCATTGATGCTAGTTGTGCTACGCCGTGACCTTATTAGTGTTCTAGGCTCGCGTCTCTAGTCCGGTCTAGCCTAGGACCAGCACAGTACCGTCGTTGAGCATTTATTCAACATTGCATCTTTGAATTGATTATTGCTAATCTTTTGCTACCATATATAGCCAACCCAGCTCCACATATTTCTACACCGTGTATACGTACGCTCCCCTGGCAATCGCTTTACTCAATATTCGGAGTTACTTGACACCGCTGGTTGCCGATCACCGCCTGCTGCATGGTAAGAACTTGTAAGACATTGATATTTGCTTTACTGTGAGCGTTTTACCACCACATCCTAGTAGTTATAGTGATAGAGGCAAAGGTGTCCCGTCTTTCGATGAGATGATGGATATCGCTTTGGTGGAAGTCGACTTTGACGATTCGACTACGAACGTGCGAGGACGTCGCGCCTTAGCAATCGCTAAACCAACTCCGAGAGGTTATTGACCACGCCGGAGCACGATCAACCTGACCACGAGGGTCTGTTTCCTGCGAGCAAACGAAGAACAAGCAAGAAACTAAGATTGCAATCTGGATATTGCGAATATAAGATGAAAGCTTTATTGATCAAGGTGGGGTTCTGTGACGCCTTTGTCTGGTCGTTGAACACAAACGAAGTACGCGAAGTTGCAGCTATGGCGAACTTTTAATCTAAACAAAACCCAAAGTCTAAACGATGCCCTAAGGGCTGTATATATGGAGGAAGAGGGGGGAATTTCGTGGCCCTTGGTGGAGGAGTCCGAAATCAACCCTATCTCTTGTTTCCCCACACATACGGACTCTAAAAATAGCCTATACTTACGTATTTCGAAATTACATGGGCCTGGCCCAATAATAAGGTGACGTAGCACCTAAAATAGCCTCGGGACGAAATTTATGAAGTGGCATCTTGTATATTTCGTCCAAGGCTTCATGCACCCATTATGGTGGCTTCAAAGTCCTGAAATCATCACTTGTAACTCCGTTCTTGTTCCCCTTGCGCATGCCATCATCTCCATGCTTGTTCTTGCTCCAATGTTCATCCTTCTCCAAGCTAGGCCCTTCATTTGTAAGCAAAACAAATGTATCCAATTTAGGCAGCATCATATTCTCATGAACATTAGAATCATTACCAAGAAACGAAAGTACCTGGTAATTTAGTTGGCGTGCACGAGCTCTAGTAATTGGTCCAGTATGTATAGCAGCAGGGGCTGTGGGTGTAACAATTGTATTGATGTCCTCATCACGCTCTATCCAAGCTTTGAGAGTTTTTGACTACAACGGTTGCCGATCACCGCCTGCTGCTGGGTAAGAACTGGTAAGAATTTGAGATTTGCTTGACGGATTTGTGACACCCACCACCACCACTTGTTCGTAGTCTGTAGGATCATATTCTTGTGTGTTTCTATTGCTGCTAACCATGCCAGGATCACAAGCCGACGAGATTGACTGGGAGAATTTATCGAACAAGGAGCTTCATGATAAGTTTCAGCAAATGATGACTGAACAGGTGCAAGATGTGCTGAACAATTTTGAAGAGGCCATGGAGAAGATCACTGGCTTTGAGAAGACGTTCGAAACAAAGCTCGATAACAAGTTTAATGAATTGCTCGCGCGTCTTCCACCACCACCACCCGCTGCACCTAACGCACCTCTCCAACAACAACAACAACGACTACCTCCACGTCGCGACGCAGACCTCCGCCGAGCAAGCCGTGTTCCTCTTGCGTTTGGCCAAACTGTTGGTGCTGCTGTTGATACTTCTGTGGCTCCTGCTGCTGATGCGGAGGAGGATGATTATGTGGGAGATTATGAGGATGAGGTTGATCAAAATCAACACTACGTGCAGCCACCTGTACCACCACCAGCAGGTCGACCTCAGGTATATATTCGTAATGGTAGGCCTGCACCACCACCTCAGGTACGAGATGATGTCCATATTCCTAAACTGAAATTGAATATTCCACCATTTGAGGGTAGATATGTTCCTGATATATATCTTACTTGGGAGTTAGAAACTGAACAACGATTTACATGTTTACAATATCCTGAGGAGAGACGAGTTGCTGCTGCTGTTTGTGCTTTCACTAGTTTTGCATGTGTATGGTGGACTGAACATTGTAGATTATATCCTATTCCAACTACTTGGGCTGCTTTGAAAACTGCTATGCGTACGCGTTGGGTTCCACCATATTATCAACGTGAATTGCTTCAAAAATTGCAGCGTTTAAGACAAGGGAAAAATTCTGTAGAAGAATATTATCAGGAATTACAAACTGGCATGATTAGATGTGGTATTGTTGAGGAGAATGAAGCTATGCTTGCACGTTTTCTGGGTGGATTAAATAGAGAGATTCAGACCATTCTAGACTATAAGGAGTATACTAATATCACTCGTTTATTCTATCTTGCTTGTAAAGCTGAACGTGAAGTGCAGGATCGACAAGCATTGGGGCGAACTAACTTTTCTGCAGGCCGACCTTCATCATGGACACCACGTGCATCTTCTACTTCAACTGCACCAGCACCTCCATCCGGTGCCACCTCCAGCCGTGATACAAGAAAACAGGCACAACCACCATTATCTGCCAAGAGCGCACCTGCGGGGCCTGCACAGCGTTCTTCTTCTTCCATGGCATCAACAGGGCACACAAGTGATATTATTTGTCGTCGTTGTAAGGGAGGAGGTCATTATGGGAGAGAATGCAAATCTCCGCGTGTGATGATTGCTACCGCGGATGGTGGATATGAGTCCGCTAGTGACTATGATGAGGAGACTTTGGCTCTTATTACACGTGAAGAACATGGTGGAGATGATTCTGATCATGAGACGCAAGGACTACGTTGATAATTTGACTTTGCCATGTGATCAAACAACTGAAATACCAACAATTTTGAGTGCACCCATTGAATTAACTATTGATGCAAAAGAACCAATGTTTAATCATTTTGATATGACCTCTAATCTTGGTGATGATTCTGTGTTGAATGACTTATTGCATGTTCGCTTATTTAAGCATGTTGTAGCATGTAAATTTGATGCAAGTAAGGTTTATTCACCAATGTTGGGATGGTTTAATGATGAACATTGTCAATCTTTTGAAATGAATAAGAGCTTCACTTATATGTGCAAACTGAGTTGCAATATTTTCATGCCTTCTACTTCTTGTGCTAATTTTTTGGCTTTAGATTTTATGAACTATGCAAGTTACTCATCTATTCATGTGTCATATATGCAAAAATTAAGGGAAGTAAAAATGGATGACATATACATATACAACATGTACACCTTGTCTCTTTTGTTAGCCACATTTCAGATTAAGCAACGCCGAGGACAGCTTTATTTTCAAGAAGGGGAGGATGATGAGGACATGACTACCTTGGATATGACCAAAAATATTGCATATATGCATATTTGTCAGGTGATTTCTAGTGCAAACTATTCAATAATCTATTTGTGTTATCCAGAACAAAAATACTTCACACACTTTTGTGTTTTGACTAATTGCAGGTGTATGGGACATTTGTACAATCCACATATGAAGATAAGGAAGAAAGAGATGTTTATTTGCTGTCCAAAAAGTTCTCTCACGTCACTTTTGGCCCAAGAGAAGATAGAGTCCAAGTCTCTCACGTTCTGGATTTAGATTCGGACTGCACAGACATACCTGACTCAAAACGCACACAAGTTTTTCATACGGACTCCGAATTGGGTGATTCTTTTTTTGTTGGAAACTAGATTTCGTGCACTTTCCAACCCAAGTGGAATCACCTTCAAATTCGTCCGGAGCGTTGAGTTGTGGACGAAACAATCTGATGCTGCAGCAGAATCCGAGTCAAACTACAAGTCCAAAGGTGTTACATCACTTCCACTTGGGCCCATTGGCCTTGTACGACCTAGATTTAGTTTTAGGCTGCCTTGGGACGTCCTCCCACCTTCTTGGCCGCCACCCCTTGCTCCTATATAACTAGATCCATCTAGTAGCTTTTCCTTGGGATTTGTTTAGTTAAAAGTTAGCCATTGCAACTTCGTGTACTTCGTTTGTGTCCAACGACCAGACCAAGACCGCTTCCGGATCCCCACCATTATCAATACCTCATATATATTTGCAATATTCAGATTGCTTTATCATATTCTTGCTCGTTCTTCGTTTGCTCGCAGGAAACAGACCCTCGTGGTCAGGTTGATCGTGCTCCGGCGTGGTCAATAACCTCTCGGAGTTGGTTTAGCGATTGCTAAGGCGCGACGTCCTCGCACGTTCGTAGTCGGATCGTCAAAGTCGACTTCCACCAAAGCGATATCCATCATCTCATCGAAAGACGGGACACCTCCGCCCCTATCATTTGTCAGGTGATTTCAAGTGCAAACTATTCAATAATCTATTTATGTTATCCAGAACAAAAATACTTCACACACTTTTGTGTTTTGTCTAATTGCAGGTGTATGGGACATTTTTACAATCCACATATGAAGATAAGGGAAAAGGAGAAGTTTAGGTTCTGTTCAAAAAGTCCTCTCGCGTCACTTTTGGGCCAAGAGTAGAGTCCAAGTCTCTCACGTTTTGGATTCAGATTCGGACTACACAGACATACCTGACTCAAAACGCCAACAACTTTTTTATACGGACTCCGAATTGGGTAATTCTTTTTTTGTTCGAAAGTAGATTTCGTGCTCTTTCCAATCCAATTGGATTCACCTTCAAATTCTTCTAGGGCATTGAGATATTGACGAAACAATATGACGCTGCAGTAGAATCCGAGTCAAACTACAAGTCCAAAGGTGTTGCATCACCTCCACTTGGGCCCAGGAGCCTTGTACAACCTAGGGTTGGTTTTAGGCTGCCTTGGGACGTCCTTCCACCTCCTTGGCCGCCACCCCTTGCTCCAATATAAATAGATCCATCTAGTAGCTTTTTCCTTGGGATTTGTTTAGTTAAAAGTTAGCCATTGCAATTTCGTGTACTTGTTTTGTGTCCAACGACCAGACCAAGACCGCTTATGGATCCCCACATTTATTAATACTCCATTGATGACCCACGAGTATAGGGGATCTATTGTAGTCCTTTCGATAAGTAAGAGTGTCGAACCCAACGAGGAGCAGAAGGAAATGATAAGCAGTTTTCAGTAAGGTATTCTCTGCAAGCACTGAAATTATAGGTAACAGATAGTTTTATGATAAGATAATTTGTAACGAGTAACAAGTAACAAAAGTAAATAAAGTGCAGGAAGGTGGCCCAATCCTTTTTGTAGCAAAGGATAAGCCTGGACAAATTCTTATATAGAGAAAAGCGCTCCCGAGGACACATGGGAATTATCGTCAAGCTAGGTTTCATCACAATCATATGATTCGTGTTCGGTACTTTGATACCTGATATGTGGGTGGACCGGTGCTTGGGTGTTGTCCTTACTTGGACAAGCATCCCACTTATGATTAACCTCTATTGCAAGCATCCGCAACTACAACAAAAGTATTAAGGGAAACCTAACCATAGCATGAAACATATGGATCCAAATCAGCCCCTTACGAAGCAATGCTTAAACTAGGGTTTAAGCTTATGTCACTCTAGCAACCCATCATCTACTTATTACTTCCGAATGCCTTCCTCTAGGCCCAAATAATGCTGAAGTGTCATGTAGTCGACGTTCACATAACACCACTAGAGGAGAGACAACATACATCTCATCAAAATATCAAACGAATACCAAATTCACATGACTACTAATAGCAAGACTTCTCCCATGTCCTCAGGAAAAAACATAACTACTCACAAAGCATATTCATGTTCATAATCAGAGGGGTACTAATATGCATATAGGATCTGAAGATATGATCTTCCACCAAATAAACCAACTAGCATCAACTACAAGGAGTAATCAACACTACTAGCAACCCACAGGTACCAATCCCAGACTTGGAGACAAGAATTGGATACAAGAGATGAATTAGGGTATGAGAGAAGATGGTGCTGGTGAAGATGTTGATGGAGATTGACCCCCTCCCGATGAGAGGATCGTTGGTGATGACGATGGTGATGATTTCCGCCTGCCGGAGGGAAGTTTCCCCGACAGAATAGGGGGCCCACGATTCATTCCGCCTCGTGGCGGCGGAGTCTCTTCTGAAAGCTTGCTTATGATTTTTGCCTCAACGAAAGACTCCATATAGCAGAAGATGGGCATCAGAGGGCCACCAGGGGGCCCACGAGGCAGGGGGCACGCCTAGGGGGGTAGGGAGCGCCCCCCACCCTCGTGGGCAGGGTGTGGCCCCCCTCTGGAACTTCTTGCGCTCAGTATTTTTTATATATTTTGAAAATGACTTTCGTGAAGTTTCAGGACTTTTGGAGCTGTGCATAATAGGTCTCTAATATTTGCTCCTTTTCCAGCCAAGAATCCCAGCTGCCGGCATTCTCCCTCTTTATGTAAACCTTGTAAAATAAGAGAGAATAGGCATAAGTATTGTGACATAATGTGTAATAACAGCCCATAATGCAATAAATATTGATATAAAAGCATGATGCAAAATGGATGTATCAACTCCCCCAAGCTTAGACCTCGCTTGTCCTCAAGCGAAAGCCGAAATCGAAAAATATGTCCACATGTTTATAAATAGAGGTGTAGATAAAAATAAAATACGGACATGAGGGCATCATGATCATTCTTATAACAACAACTTATATAATTCTTGTCATATGATCTCTTATGCTAGAGTAACAATTCAGTCACAATTTCAAGTATGAATCATAAACTTCATTGAAAACTAACAAACTATAATCTCAGTCATTGGAGCAATTGCAATTTATCATAACATAGGAACGAGTCAATATAAGATCTTTTCAGCAAGTCCACATACTCAACTATCATATAGTCTTTCACAATTGCTAACACTCACGCAATACTTATGATATGGAGTTTTAATCGGACACAGAGAAAGATAGGGGCTTATAGTTTTGCCTCCCAACGTTTTACCTCAAGGGTAATGTCAACAATAATAGTTCATGAAAACTCACATCCAATTAGCCATATATACCAGGATCTTTCCAACATGTTGTGCTTGCTAAAAGATAAAATGTAAAAAGGAAGGGTGAAGATCACCATGACTCTTATGTAAGGTAGGAGGTAAAAGTAAAAGGCAGGCCCTTCGCAGAGGGAAGCAGAGGTTGTCATGCGCTTTAAAGGTTGGATGCACAAAATCTTAATGCGAAAGAACGTCAGTTTATATTGCCACTTGTGATATGGACCTTTTGATGAGGACATCAATACCATTGTTACACCCACAGGCCCTGCTGCTATACATACTGGACCAATTACTAGAGCTCGCGCACGCCAACTAAATTACCAGGTACTTTCGTTTCTTGGTAATGATTCTAATGTTCATGAGAATATGATGCTGCCTAAATTGGATACATTTGTTTTGCTTACAAATGAAGGGCCTAGCTTGGAGAAGGATGAACATTGGAGCAAGAACAAGCATGGAGATGATGGCATGCGCAAGGGGAACAAGAACAGAGTTACAAGTGATGATTTCAGGACTTTGAAGCCACCATAATGGGTGCATGAAGCCTTGGACGAAATATACAAGATGCCACTTCATAAATTTCGTCCCGAGGCTATTTTAGGTGCTGCGTGATGAGGACATCAATACAATTGTTACACCCACAGCCCCTCCTGCTATACATACTGGACCAATTACTAGAGCTCGTGCACGCCAACTAAATTACCAGGTACTTTCGTTTCTTGGTAATGATTCTAATGTTCATGAGAATATGATGCTGCCTAAATTGGATACATTTGTTTTGCTTACAAATGAAGGGCCT
>NC_041384.1:328272097-328273096 GCF_002162155.2 Triticum dicoccoides | reverse complement strand
ATATCCAGATTGCAATCTTAGTTTCTTGCTTGTTCTTCGTTTGCTCGCAGGAAACAGACCCTCGTGGTCAGGTTGATCGTGCTCCGGCGTGGTCAATAACCTCTCGGAGTTGGTTTAGCGATTGCTAAGGCGCGACGTCCTCGCACGTTCGTAGTCGGATCGTCAAAGTCGACTTCCACCAAAGCGAAATCCACCATCTCATCGAAAGACGGGACACCTTTGCCTCTATCAAGTGGTATCAGATTTCCAGGTTGCTCGGTGAGATTTTACAGTTTTTCGTAGTTTAGATCGAGTCTGTTCTTCATACCTACAGTCCACGAAAAAGCCAAAAAAAAATTAGGGTTAGTTCATCATATCCGAACCAATCTGAGCCTTTGCATAATCTTTTTAGGGTTTTGCTTTGTTGAATTTGCGGTTGCATCGTCGTGTCTAGTTGCTGGTCTTAGAGTCCAGTCTTTTAGAGTTTCGAGTTCTGGTCATAAGTTGTCACGCCGCCGCCGCACCATCATCATCGCCCCTGCCATCTACCACCACCGCACCGAATCCGTATCCATATACCACCACCAATCCGTGTCCATATACCACCACCGATCCATATCCATATACTACCACCGCTACCACCACCGCTGCCATATACCACCACCATATATCCACCACCAATCCGAGTTCCTTGCTTATTAGGTTTGTTTTTGGGATCCATCCAGATTCCGATTCGTGTTTCCTTGCCGGAGTAGGTTTCGGAAAAAAAAAAGAGTCGGGTAGCCACGCTCCGTTTAGGCCCAAAAATTTTCGAAAACGCATTTTTCGAAAAAATTTCTGGCTATCCTATGTTTAGGTGTTTCTGAGTGTTTTGAGACAGGTGCCATTATAGGAAGTTTTTTTTGACCCGTTTCCGGTTTTTGGGTCCGGGCAGTCGAAAAAAAAAAAAAATTGGTCGAAATATTTCGTGCCCATCCTGTCAGTTTGAGCTAGGAAGAGTTTTGAGACACTCGCCATTAT